>NC_080734.1:3415891-3430891 GCF_019097595.1 Hemibagrus wyckioides | reverse complement strand
GTGTGTGTGTGTGTGACAGTATTTTAGGGTGTGTGTGAGGGTGTGTGTGTGTGTGAGAGTGTGTGTGTGTGTGTGTGACAGTATTTTAGTGTGTGTGTGTGTGTGTGTGACAGTATTTTAGGGTGTGTGTGAGGGTGTGTGTGTGTGTGTGTGTGTGTGCTCTGTTTCTGGCAGGTCTGAACCCTCTGTCAGACAGAGAGGAGGGATGTGTGTGAGGTGGTGTAACTCGGCTGAGTCTCTGCACCCGCTGCTGAATGAAGCTCAGAGCTGAAGTACTGAGTGAGAGCTGGAGCTACTTTCTCTCTCACACTCACTCGTTCTTTCCGTCTCTCTCTCTCTCTCTCTCTCTCTCTCCTAATTGAAAGTGATGATCTATCACTCAGAGCTCTAATGGATCATTTCCGTCACTCTGTGCTGCGAATACATGTGAGTCCTGTAACTCTGTCCTGAGAATAAATCATCTACCTACACCAGAGCGAAAACACACACACACACACACACACACACACAAAGCGGGTGAAAGTTGAACTTTCTCCAGGATTTTCTCATGAACGCTCCAGTCACTGGCAGAACCTTGGACTTCGTACCTGGTCTTGACCGAGCGCTCTCGTCTCTGGGGTTTGTCCTCGATTTTAAGAATTTTATCAAAAAAAAAATCCTCCCCAAAAATGTTAAGTGTGTTATGATATGATAAGAGCTGAAGGAGTGTGTAATGAGGTCAATCAGCAGGGCCGGCTGTTTCCCCTGGACGCTGTCCTGCTTAATAAAGAGCTTTAAAGCCGTGGATCTGCTCCATTAGACTTCTTAAAGAAAAAAATCCCCAGCTTCCGCTTTGTATTAGCCGCGGCCTCGCACCCGGACCCTCCACTCCTGTGTGTGTCACGGCTTGATGATGGACTCGTGCTGGATTTTGGCCTCACACACACACACACAACACACACACAACATAAACACAACACACACACACCAACTATACCTAAACACACTGAGACATACAGTGTTCATTTACTCTCTTTCTCTCTCTTACTCACTCTCTCTCTCTCTGTCTCACTGTCTCTCTCTCTCTCTCTGTCTCTCTGTCTTCTCTCTCTCTGTGTGTCTGTCTCTCTCTGTCTCTCACTTACTCACTCACTCACTCACTCACTTCTTTCTGTCTCTCTCTCTCTCTCTCTCTCTCTCTCACTCTCTCTCTCCTACTCTCTTGCTTGCTCTTTCTGTCTCTCTGTCCTCTCCATCTCTCTGACTCTCTTTCTCCCCCCCCCCACACTCTTTTGTACCCCCCCCCCCCTTTCCATGTTCCCCAGCGTGGCTCCTGAGAAATCTCGGTGTGGAGGAACAGGAAACACTCGAGCATCAGGAAGTCAGCTTACGTTGGAGGGGAAGTGGTGTTCCTGTTGTTGCGCGATGTTGTCTCTGTGACTGTTTTGACATTTCTGACAGCCCCGCTTTGGATTTTACCTCCCCGAGGCTCGCTGTTTACCTCACACACTCACGCATCGCCGCAGATAAACAGCTCACCTCTTCTTACTGCGCTGATTTTCATTTCTTCAGGAAGACCTCATCACCATGAGAACCCAGAGCTGGGATATTAATAGCTGCTTCTGCTTCCTGGATGCGGAATTTTAACACATAAACGATATTCCGGATATCTCCTGCAGGAGCATCTGGTCTGGGAATCCTGTGAAGAAGTTTGAGCCTGATTTAAAAAAAAAAAAAAGCTAAATAAATATCAATTAAAATAATTAATTAATTCATGATAAAAAAATGTAGCCTGATTAAAAATAAATAAATAATAATAATATTATTAATAATAATGAGAAGAATTCATAACAATAACAATTATAATTTCTAATAATTTTTAATAATAATAACAAAAATTTAAATTTGAAAAATATAAATATAATATGAAAATATAATATGAAAATAAAATAAATATTATGCTTCTAAAACATTAAAATAAAATGCAATAAATATAACCCAACTACAAATAGCAAACAAACAAACAAATACATTAATTCATGTCTGAATATAAAAATAATCAATTGACAAATTAATGAGTAAACAAATTATGATTATATGATTAAAAATGCTTAAATTAATTAATTATTGCTTAAATTGTTAACAATTGAATAAAAATTGCTTAAGTATGGCAATAACAAATAAATAAAGTACAATTTAATAATAAAATAACAAAATTAGATTTAAAAAAGTTCATATAAAAATTCATATCAAAGAAAACCTAATGTTAAATAAATAATAAATAAAACAAACAAACAAATAAATGAATGAATAAATAAACACAACAAAGAAGATAAACAGAAAAATAAAAAAAAGTGTGTGGTCCATTTTTCTTTAATATTTCTCACTCACTAATTTATTTAAAGATTTTCAAGCAACAAAAAAAAACAACCCTTTTTTAATTAATGGATAAAAAATCGGAAAGCATAGTTTAGTGCAAAAGTTTGTACCCCCCATGTGCTGGCGAATGAAAATAATGACTCAGTTTTTTATAATAAAACAGAATTTCTTCTTTACTGTAGTTTGTTTTCTGACTAAAACTTCGTAACAGCAAACATCTTAAACATTCCAGAAACTAGAGCGCTGGTTATGAGCCTACTTGAAAGTTTGTGAGTTTGCCCCCCCCTCAGACATGCTAGAGTTTATAACACTGCATGAGCATCATTACAGTGTGTTTTATGACATGAAATCATTTTCACAGACCAGGAAAAGAGGATAAAACTGTACAGAGAGTCTGTTTATCAACAGGAGCTGTAACTTAATAAAATACAAAAGCCTCAGATGTCAGAAAATTAGCTTAGCTCAGCTCATCTCATGCTCCTTGTCAGTGCTGATGGACGACAGGAAGTCGGTCCATGTCAGAAGTGTCTTTTGAAGGTGTGGAAGATAAACAGTGTGACTGCTTCCTTCTCCTTATCACCGTTATGGCAACATCGATGCCGGCGTTTCAGCACGTTTCTAATTCCTACTATTTTAAGTTGTAAATCGACAGATTTGTTTATTCCGGCTTTCTAGATCTACCTGTGAACTGAATTTTGGTACGGTCCAAAATTGTGGGACTTTTTTGGAGTTACGTCTGCAAAAACTCAGCGTATGTTGTACGATTTAACATGCTATCGACATGTTTGCGTTAGCGTTTCTATAGAAACAGCTCATTCACAGGGACATCTATTTTATACATTTTATAATGGTTTCTATGGTGACAATTTGAGAAGGGATAAAAACATTTTTTTTATTTAGCATCAATAGAAGGAGTCTCCAGTGTCAGAGGTCAGATTTGTTTACGCTTTTAATATGAGAAGCTGATCTTCAGAAGAGAGACTGGTGACTGAACGAGGGTCTCTACATTAGCTGCTCTATGGTACATGAGTATCTGACTTCTCCCCTGGGTCCTAGTGAACCACGGTTAAACAGAATTCTGGGGTTGTGTAATTGGAGGTTTCACACTGCTCCTACTTTCCCCGGGGGTTAACACTGAATCCTGGCTCTGACCTTTCACACTCCACATCCCTAAACCCCGCCTTAACCTTCTTGATTGGGTGTCTGTTGCTAAGTGACTAGGCGTGAGATGGTAAGAGCGCTAACACGGTTTCACACCAGAGATGTTCAGCAGCACCATGTGGAGTTAATGGTGTAAAAGCCCAGCTGATCCTGCTTCAGAGCAGAGTTTCATCTACCCCGGGGGCAAAAGCCCTGCTTCATAACCTCACTTCTACATTACATCTGTGATACCTTCATCTACCCCGGGGCAAAAGCCCTGCTACATAACCTCACTTCTACATTACATCTGTGATACCTTCATCTACCCCGGGGCAAAAGCCCTGCTTCATAACCTCACTTGTACATTACACCTGTGATACCTTCATCTACCCCGGGGCAAAAGCCCTGCTTCATAACCTCACTTTTACATTACACCTGTGATACCTTCATCTACCCCGGGGCAAAAGTCCTGCTTCATAACCTCACTTCTACATTACACCTATGATACCTTCATCTACCCCGGGGCAAAAGTCCTGCTTCATAACCTCACTTTTACATTACACCTGTGATACCTTCATCTACCCAGGGGCAAAAGCCCTGCTTCATAACCTCACTTCTACATTACACCTGTGATACCTTCATCTACCCCGGGGCAAAAGTCCTGCTTCATAACCTCACTTCTACATTACACCTGTGATACCTTCATCTACCCCGGGGCAAAAGTCCTGCTTCATAACCTCACTTCTACATTACACCTGTGATACCTTCATCTACCCCGGGGCAAAGCCTTGCTTCATAACCTCACTTCTACATTACACCTGTGATACCTTCATCTACCCCGGGGCAAAAGCCTTGCTTCATAACCTCACTTCTACATTACACCTGTGATACCTTCATCTACCCCGGGGGCAAAAGCCCTGCTTCATAACCTCACTTTTACATTACACCTGTGATACCTTCATCTACCCCGGGGCAAAAGTCCTGCTTCATAACCTCACTTCTACATTACACCTGTGATACCTTCATCTACCCAGGGGCAAAAGCCTTGCTTCATAACCTCACTTCTACATTACACCTGTGATACCTTCATCTACCCCGGGGCAAAGCCTTGCTTCATAAGCTCACTTCTACATTACACCTGTGATACCTTCATCTACCCCGGGGCAAAAGCCCTGCTTCATAACCTCACTTCTACATTACACCTGTGATACCTTCATCTACCCCGGGGCAAAAGCCCTGCTTCATAACCTCACTTCTACATTACACCTGTGATACCTTCATCTACCCCGGGGCAAAAGCCCTGCTTCATAACCTCACTTCTACATTACACCTGTGATACCTTCATCTACCCTGGGGGCAAAAGCCCTGCTTCATAACCTCACTTCTACATTACATTTGTGATACCTTCATCTACCCCGGGGCAAAAGCCCTGCTACATAACCTCACTTCTACATTACATCTGTGATACCTTCATCTACCCCGGGGCAAAAGCCCTGCTTCATAACCTCACTTGTACATTACACCTGTGATACCTTCATCTACCCCGGGGCAAAAGCCCTGCTTCATAACCTCACTTTTACATTACACCTGTGATACCTTCATCTACCCCGGGGCAAAAGTCCTGCTTCATAACCTCACTTTTACATTACACCTGTGATACCTTCATCTACCCGGGGGCAAAAGCCCTGCTTCATAACCTCACTTCTACATTACACCTGTGATACCTTCATCTACCCCGGGGCAAAAGCCCTGCTACATAACCTCACTTCTACATTACACCTGTGATACCTTCATCTACCCCGGGGCAAAAGTCCTGCTTCATAAGCTCACTTCTACATTACACCTGTGATACCTTCATCTACCCGGGGGCAAAAGTCCTGCTTCATAACCTCACTTCTACATTACACCTGTGATACCTTCATCTACCCCGGGGCAAAAGTCCTGCTTCATAACCTCACTTCTACATTACACCTGTGATACCTTCATCTACCCGGGGGCAAAAGCCCTGCTTCATAACCTCACTTCTACATTACACCTGTGATACCTTCATCTACCCCGGGGCAAAAGTCCTGCTTCATAAGCTCACTTCTACATTACACCTGTGATACCTTCATCTACCCGGGGGCAAAAGCCCTGCTTCATAACCTCACTTCTACATTACACCTGTGATACCTTCATCTACCCCAGGGGGCAAAGCTCAGATTGTAAGAGGAATAAAACTCTAATCAGTGAAGTGGCTTCATCATATCTGTGTTTTCTGTAAGGAAAACTTCCATTAGATTAAATTTGATGGTGTTTTTTTCTGCTGAAGTTCCAGAAAAGAAGCTCCATCAGTCATCCTCAGCGTGTCTCTGTGTGACTGATGATTATTAATGATGTTCTGCAGAACTCCTGGATAACAGGTACAGCAGTGAGCGGGTGGTGTGTGTGTGTGTTTATCCAGTGAGGCGTTCAGTGATATGTATCAGGACGCTGCTGGAATGGATGTAACAGGACAAGTACACGCTGTCGCATTAAACATGTAGCAGCACTCAGCAGCAGCTCGGGTCATGCCAGGACGGATCCGGTGTCGGAGTGAGCAAAAGTGTAGGAGCTAAACACCTGATCACACGTCAGGGATAATACACACACACACACACAGGAATACACATCATCCTGAGTCTCTGTCAGTAGCACAGGTGATTATCCTGTTTAAAAGTTTTGACCCCCCTCCAGATGCAGGTCTCTTCATCACATCATCTCAGGGAGCTTTTACTCCACTTATCTTTATTCCCTTTTCCATTATCATTATGATTATTATGATTATTATTATTATTATTGATGTTGTTGACGTTGATGATAATAGTAGTAGTGGTGGTGGTAAATAGATGACCACAACCATCATCATCCTCCTCATCATCAACATCATCATCAATAACAACAATAACAAACAAACAAATTAATAAATAAAATGATAATGATTGTTGTTTATGCTTGTTGTTGTAGTAGTTGTTGATGATGACGATAATGGTAGTGGTTGTGGTAAACAAACAAACCAACCAACCAACCAACCAACCAACCAATAAACATACAAACAAGCAAATAGATAAAAATGACCACAAACAACATCATCATCATCAATAACATCAATAACATGAATAACAATAACAAACAAAACAAATAAATAAAATGATAATGATGATGCTTATTATTGTTGTTGTTGTTGTTGATGATGATGATGATGTTGATGGTAGTAGGGGTAAACAAACAAACAAATAAAAATGACCATCACCACTGCCATCAACATCATCAACTATGGACAAAAACAAACAAATAATGAATAAACAAACAAATAAATAATAATAACAACAATAATAATAATAATGATGATGACGATGATGACGATGAGGATGATGATTATTATTTGCTGTTGTTGTTGATGGACTTGTTTGTTTGTTTGTGCCTCCTGCTGTACAGTGGGCCTCAGGAATTACTGCAAATCTCCTAATGGTACATTCCTCATTTTAATGGAAACAGGAAAAAAGAAAAGGAAGAAAAAAAAGAAGACAGAGATTAATTATTTAATAACGATCATAAAAAAGTGTAATGGATAAAGTGCTGTGGTTTAGGAGGAATAAAACTCTCAGGTTCACTTCAAACTCATTCAACATGAAGTTTAGTGAGTGCAGAAGGACATAAGGAGACGGAAATCTAGAGTGAGAGAGAGAGAGAGATAGAGAGACGGAGAGAGAGAGAGAGAGAGAGAGAGAGAGAGAGAGAGAGAGAGAGACAGAGACAGAGAGAGAGAGAGAGAGAGAGACAGAGAGAGAGAGAGAGAGAGAGAGAGACAGAGACAGAGAGAGAGAGAGAGAGAGAGAGAGACAGAGACAGAGAGAGAGAGAGAGAGAGAGAGAGAGAGAGACAGAGACAGAGACAGAGAGAGAGAGAGAGAGAGAGAGAGAGACAGAGACAGAGAGAGAGAGACAGAGAGATGTAGAGAGAGAGAGAGAGAGAGAGAGAGAGAGGCAGAGAGGCAGAGAGAGAGACAGAGACAGAGAGAGAGAGAGAGAGAGACGTAGAGAGAGAGAGAGAGAGAGAGAGAGAGGCAGAGAGGCAGAGAGAGAGACAGAGACAGAGAGAGAGAGAGAGAGAGACGTAGAGAGAGAGAGAGAGAGAGAGAGAGAGGCAGAGAGACAGAGACAGAGAGACAGAGAGAGAGAGACAGAGAGAGAGAGATGAAGAGAATGGAGAATCATTTGGACATGATGAAGATCATGTGTTTTAGACTCCAGCTCTTTCTCAAGGATACTGAAATGCTGCTTATTTTTCTCCACGGCTCTCTGTTAGAAAACAAACAAGTCCTGGTTTAAGCGGGAGGCAGGTGTGAAATTTCACACCGTGAGTGAGCATCTTCCCAGCAGAGATGTAACGCATCGCGTAACACGACCTCGCGATTTCATTTTCGGAGCCGTGTTTGGCCGGCCGTATCGTCCTGCGAGGTCCAGCTGCGGCGAGGCTGTGGATGAGTCGCTGGATTACTACATAATCTATAATACTATACAACGTTCCCTGAGTGGTGCTTCTTCTAACACACTGGTGTAACCAGACGTGTGTGTGTGTGTGTGTGTGGTGTGTGTGTGTGTGTGTGTGGTGTACGTGTAATCCGAATCGGCCGTGAAATCCGATCAGGCTCGCCCCAACAGGGCGGTTAATTATTCAAGGTGATTTGGCTGAAAACCTGATCGGCTTTACGGCTCCAGCAGCAGGCAGCGTGAGCGCCGGAGCTTGCCGTGAAACAGCAACATGGAACCAGAGATCCGGAAAACTCATCCATTACAGACGAGGAAAACACTCCGAACACACTGAGCACTCTGACATCAGACTTCTGCACCATCCAGTCATAATTTACTCTTTCCAATCTCTGGATCATTCACATTCCATAAAAAGAATTCCCATCCAGGGTGTGTTCCCAACCTCACGTCACAGATTCCGGATCCAGCGATTCCTGTCTGATGAGAGGACATGCTCTTGTAAGGTTCTACAACTTTAAAAGTTCCCTTAGATGACACCAAAATCTCTTAATGGTTATTTTTCCCAATCTCTGGATCATTCACAGGAAAAAATTTCCAATCCAGGGCATGTTCTGAACCTCACATTACGGATCCCCAGTGTTTCTGTGATAGATTCCAGATCCAGCGATCTCTATCTGATGAGAAGACATGGTGTTGTAAGGTTCTACAACTTTAAAAGTTCCCTGAAATGATACCACAATTCTCTTAAGGGTTTCATCTTCTCTATCTTTGGATCATTCACTTTCCTCAAAATTCCCATCCAGGGTATGTTCTGAACCTCACGTCATGTATCCCCAGCATTCCCGGGATAGACTCTGGATCCAGTATTCCCTATTTGATGAGAAGACATGCTGTTGTACGGTTCTACAACTTTAAATGTTCCCAATCTCTGGATCATTCACATTCCTCAAAATTCCCATTCAGGGCATGAGACACAGAACTGATATAGAACCACAGTCAAGTACTCATGCTGCTTGGTGTGTAACTGTGTAGAAGCTTTAAGGGTTCTTCACTTGTTCCTCTGTTGAAAGATCTGGTCAGATTTCAACCACATTTTTTCTCCAAGGGACCTTAGAACCTTTGTAGGATGTGGAGAACCCTTAATCTGCCTGTAAACCTGAGTGTACTGAGTACCGAGAGCTAAAGTTTCTAAAGATCAAGAAGAAAACATCTGGACCAAACATCGTACACAGTAAATACATACTCACTTCAGATATATAGGGTACTGCAAGGGTTCTTTAAAGGTTCTTTAAAGTGCACCATGAAGAATTGTTGAACTTGGCACCTTTTACAGGTTAAAGGTTGTCCCTCTTCAGATGAATTCATAAAGGTTCTATACAGAACCCTACGATGGACGTGTTTCCTCTCATCAAGCACTCAATGTAGAACCCTTTTAAGATAAAAGAAAACCTTCTGTACATGGTGATACATTTAAAATAAAAAAAGGATTCTAAATAAACAATCAAACAAACAAAAATAAAAAAATAAATCAATCAAACAAACACACACACAAACAAACAAACAAACAAACAAACAAATAAATAAATAAATATTTGGGTAAAAATTTAAATAAATAAATAAATACAATTTAATTTTATTTTTAAAAAAAGAAAAATTTTTAATTAAATTTATTAAATTGAACAGCACAACCTGAAAAAGAGAATTAGTCAGGAATTGTAGCTGTTAGTTTTGAAGAAAATGCTGATGGAGTCTGAGTTTATTTCATTCTTATGGATGTCTGAGTCAGCTGTTATAGTCACTGTTTATAAGCATGACATAGATGTCAGATATGACTTCTGATGTCATTAGAATGGCTCATTAAATAAAACCATTACTCTCTGTGATTCCAGACATCAGTGTTTATGTATTTATAATGAAAAGACTTGATCTGTTTATTCGGAATAACATTTCTCTCCTCTGTCCCTCAGCTGTCTTTTAGTTAACAGAAGAGAAAAAGAAAGAAAGGGGTGAAGAAGTGAACAGATCACAGATCACAGGCCTCTGACCATCTGCTCCTGCTTTCCAAATATAGAGCTCCTCTTACCCCAGAACAGGCCTCGCTTTCATCACCCACAGAGCGCCAGAGACACCCCAGAATCCACCCCAGGAGAGAGAGAGAGAGAGAGAGAGAGAGATGGAGAGAGATGGAGGAGAGGAGAGAAGGAGGAGAGGAGATAAGGTAGGAAAGGAGGAGGGAGGAGAGATGGAGGAAAGGAAAGAACAGAGAGGAGAGGAGAGGATAGAGAACAGAGGATAGAGAAGAAATGAAAGAGGAGAGGAGAGAGAGGAGAGACGGAAGGGAGGAGAGAACAGAAAGGAGAGGAGAGGAATGATGGTGGGAAGGAAAGAACAGAGGAGAGAGAAGAGGAGAGAAGGCAGTAGAGTGTGAGGTTCTCCCCCCTGATCAGTACTCAGGCTGTTAAAGCATGAATTATTCTGAAATCTGGGAGTGTCTCCTGCTGCTCTGTTCCTCGTCTCTCCCTCTGACTCCCGAGGACTTCCTTTAACAGAGCACATGGTGGTACAGTGTGTGTTTGTTGCCAGTGCCGGTACCCCCGAGTCCCGAGGCAGCGCTCCGTGCCAAAAGCCAAGCGGCATCTGTTCAGCTGCCAGTCCCACACTGAGGCCTTCCTCCATCACACTCAGTCTTCCTCAGCGTTTCCGTTACAGACGAGGTGGAGGCCTGTTTATTCCTGGAGACAAAATAATTCAATTAAATTCAAATGAAATATTCTCCACTCCATGTAGAATCCTATTAGTACAGTAGAAACCCTTAACCATCCAAAACCTTAAAGAACACATAAACAGGAACCAAGACAAAACTCTTAAAGGTTCTATATAGGAACCCTAAAGCAGAGTGTTTCCCGGTCTGAAAGGGGAGTAAGAACCCTTAACTGCCCAGTAAACCCTTAAAGAACCCATTAACAGGAAGCAAGAACGGTTGCTGCTGTGGCAAAACTCTTAAAGGTTTTATGTAGGAACCCTACAGTCTGAAAGGGGGGTAAGAACCCTTAATTTTCTCTGAGAACCCTTAAAGAACCCTTAAAGACTTTATAGAGTGTATAGAATACTGAGACAGTTTACATACGTGCTTAGAACTTCTTTGCTTCACTGTCCAATGAACCTTTAAAGAACCAATTTGAAGAGTGAAGACCAATTAAAAAGACCACTTATATACACTCTTTGGTTGTTCCTCTGAAGCAAAGTCTAAGTATATTCTATGTAGAACCCTCGAACAGAGTTTTTATCAATGGTAAGAACCCTTAATTATTCAATAAGCCTTTCAACACTTTCAAGAAATATGTGAAGACTTGAACAGCGGTACATAGTGTGAAGATTCTTTCTTAAAGATGCTTTGGCTGTTCTGTAAAAGTTCTATGGACAGTAGAACCCTACAGCAGAGTGGTTCTCTGTGAGAAAGAGGTTAGAAACCTCTTGTTTCTAGAGTGTACAAAGCAAACTAAGACAGTTTATACACTTAAAGCTTGTTTGTTTCCTCTGGGGCTCTTGAACTATGTAGGTTCTAACTACAGCGTGTTTCTCAATATGAATGGGAAGAAACTTCAGTGAACCTTTAAAGAACCCTTAAGAAACAAAAAAATGAAAACGTTTTACTTTTAGAAGTTGTTGGGTTCTTCCTCTGAGGGAAACATCTCTGTAGGTTCTAGGATTTGTAGAACCCTACAGCAGAGTGTATATTAATATGAAAGGGGCTAAGAACATTTTAATACTCAGGGAGCCATTAAAGAACCCTTAAGGAACCCTTAAAGTGTGAAGACTTAAAGAGTGTACTAAGAGTGAAAACTGTTTACTTTGACTTTTAGAAGTTGTTGGGTTCTTCCTCTGGGGTAAACATCTATGTAGGTTCTATGTAGAACCCTACAGCAGATTATTTATCAACCTGAAAGGGGTTAAGAACATTTTAATACCCAGTGAACCATTAAAAACCCTTAAGGAACACTGAAAGTGTGAAGACTTGAAGAGTGTACAAAGAATGAAAACCTTTTACTTTTAGAAGTTGTTGGGTTCTTCCTCTGGGGTAAACATCTACAGTATGTAGGTTCTAGGTTATGTAGAACCCTACAGCAGAGCATTCATCAATAGGAAAGGGGCTAAGAAGATTTAAAAATTCAGTGAACCATTAAAGAACCCTTAAGGAACCCTGAACATGTGAAGTAATAAGAGAGTTTATAGACTTAAAGGTTCTTTGGTTGAGTTTCTGGGAAAAAAACCTTGAAGGTTCTTTACAGAACTTAAACTTTTCCAACATTTTCAGGGCAGCAGAGGTTTTTGCAGTTTCTCACTAACATGACAAGCTGTAATTTTTTTCTAGAGACAAGCAAGATAAAGCAGAGGCTGGTGAGGGAACCATGGTTTCTATCTGCTGATATGTGAAGTGAGAAAAGGAACTACGCTCTTTCACAGATTGTCCACAACAATAAACGTATCTATGAGCGGATTAGTTGCTCTGGAATAGATTCTTGAAAATGTAAAGAAGAATTTTTAATAATGAAGAAGAAAAAAGTATTATTGGAGTGAAGGAACACAGAGTGCTTGATTCCTTAATCATTCAATACTGCCTATTCTTTTGTAGGGTGCCAATATTTTTGCACTGCACATCGACAGTGATATAAAAAGCAGAAATGCTGACCAGCTCTGGGAACAGATCCATGCGGCGCTGTCTGACGGGATGGGGTTGAGTGAAACTGTAAAGCAATCATCATCTCAGTGTTATAAAAGTGTAAAATATAAGGGCTGTAAAAGCGGTGTGTAATGAAACACGTGTTTAACTTTCCATCACCAGCGCAATCGAGACAGAGCGCTGTCGCAACCTTCCATTTGTTTCCCTCCATTAAGTGTGAGAGAAGAACACATGGGTCTATAAAGAGCACGAGGCTCTGCAGGAGAAAGCCGTTCTGATCAATAAAAAGACAATAAATGAAATGAAGCGTGTCTGAGTGATGTAGGTGACGTTACGTTACGGCGGAGCATCGCGCTTTTAGCGCCTCATCCGCGGAGTTGTAAAAAAAACTAAACAAACATCTCATGTAGCGCTTTATTTTTCATTTTTATGTGAGAACGTTTAATGATACCAGACAATGAGATCACATATGTCACTTATCTTGAACCTGGTCTTCATCAGTTCATAACGTCCTCATCACTCCATAATGTCCTCACCAGTTCATAATGCCCTCATCACTCCATAATGTCCTCACCAGTTCATAATGCCCTCATCACTCCATAATGTCCTCACCAGTTCATAATGTCCTCACCAATTCATAATGCCCTCATCAATCCATAATGTCCTCACCAGTTCATAATGCCCTCATCACTCCATAATGTCCTCACCAATTCATAATGCCCTCATCAATCCATAATGTCCTCACCAGTTCATAATGTCCTCACCAGTTCATAACGTCCTCATCACTCCATAATGTCCTCATCAGTTCATAATGCCCTCATCACTCCATAATGCCCTCATCACTCCATAATGTCCTCACCAGTTCATAATGTCCTCATCACTCCATAATGTCCTCACCAGTTCATAATGCCCTCATCACTCCATAATGTCCTCACCAGTTCATAATGCCCTCATCACTCCATAATGTCCTCACCAGTTCATAATGTCCTCACCAATTCATAATGCCCTCATCAATCCATAATGTCCTCACCAGTTCATAATGTCCTCACCAGTTCATAACGTCCTCATCACTCCATAATGTCCTCACCAGTTCATAATGCCCTCATCACTCCATAATGTCCTCACCAGTTCATAATGTCCCCACCAGTTCATAATGCCCTCATCACTCCATAATGTCCTCACCAGTTCATAATGTCCTCATCACTCCATAATGTCCTCATCAGTTCATAATGTCCTCACCAGTTCATAATGTCCTCATCAGTTCATAATGTCCTCACCAGTTCATAATGTCCTCATTACTCCATAATGTCCTCATCAGTTCATAATGTCCTCACCACTCCATAATGTCCTCATCAGTTCATAATGTCCTCATCAGTTCATAATGTCCTCACCAGTTCATAATGTCCTCATTACTCCATAATGTCCTCATCAGTTCATAATGTCCTCACCACTCCATAATGTCCTCACCACTCCATAATGTCCTCATCAGTTCATAATGTCCTCACCACTCCATAATGTCCTCATCAGTTCATAATGTCCTCACCAGTTCATAATGTCCTCACCAGTTCATAATGCCCTCATCACTCCATAATGTCCTCATCAGTTCATAATGTCCTCACCACTCCATAATGTCCTCATCAGTTCATAATGTCCTCACCACTCCATAATGTCCTCATCAGTTCATAATGTCCTCACCACTCCATAATGTCCTCATCAGTTCATAATGTCCTCATCACTCCATAATGTCCTCATCAGTTCATAATGTCCTCACCACTCCATAATGTCCTCATCAGTTCATAATGTCCTCACCACTCCATAATGTCCTCATCAGTTCATAATGTCCTCATCACTCCATAATGTCCTCATCACTCCATAATGTCCTCATCAGTTCATAATGTCCTCACCACTACATAATGTCCTCATCAGTTCATAATGTTCTCACCACTACATAATGTCCTCATTGATCATAATGTCCTCAATACTCCATAATGTCCTCATCAGTTCATAATGTGTCATAACCATGTCATACACCTGTCATAACCATGTAATACACCTGTCATAACCATGTCATACACCTGTCATAACCATGTCATATGCCTGTCATACATCTGTCATAGCCATGTCATAACCATGTCATAACCATGTCATACGCCTGTCATACACCTTTCATAACCATGTCATACGCCTGTCATACATCTGTCATAACCATGTCATACACCTGTCATTCCTCTATCATAACCATTTCATACGCCTGTCATACATCTGTCATAACCATGTCATACACCTGTCATAACCATGTCATACACCTGT
>NC_080734.1:3393391-3410891 GCF_019097595.1 Hemibagrus wyckioides | reverse complement strand
TCCTGCTGTGTAGTAGCCATAACTAAAGAAGGAAAGAGTTTTATGAGGATATTATCAGACTTACATGTTTATTTATTTATTTATTTATTTATTTATTTATTGCTTTGTATTTCTTTTGTTCTGATTTGAAAGTCTTAAACTCCAGAACTGTTCTGCTTCAGTAAAATCTGAGCTGCCGCGGTTCTCCCAGGCCGTCTCTCTGCGAGCTGAACCAAGTCAGGAGCGGGAGACTCCCACACAGTGAAGATACACACAGCGAGCGAGTGTGTGTTAGCCGGGACGACGCGGACCTCCTGCTTTCCATGCGCTTGTTACTCAATTAGCGCAGCATCCTGCTGGATTTCCGTCTGTCCCGAACCACGTGTTCATGACTCGTCTCAAGCAGCAGGATATTCGATACGCGTCTACACGCGGGCCAAAACTCCTGTATTATTCTAACTGCACTTGAAATAATAGGAAATATTATTTTTCATGCTCTCTGTGGCGGTTTCTTGTCTCCAGATGTTCACCTCATCACATTCGTCTCCATCGATTAACACAAAAACAACACTTCTTGCACACATTCCGGCAACAGCTGGACTTTTCTTTTCCTTCAGCCAGTGACCCATTCTCAAGAAAACTGCTTAACAATGCAGCGTGGTGTTTTTTTTGTTTTGCATATTTCCCAGACTGATGGTTTTCCCTGTTATCTCTGTGCAGAGCAAAAACACACCTCGGCAAAACAGAAGGTGTGCCTTGTTTTCCAGGAAACCGATCAAAGCCTTCCTCTTCTCACGGATCAAAACGCCAGCGAGAGATATTTATTGCTGTGTTTGGCGCTCATGCCGACACGTCCACGTCGTGTGTGTGTGGGGGGGGGGGGGTAAAAACAGCAGTTCCTCTCTTCTTGGCTGTAGGTTCACACAGATTTCATACTTCATTCACATTTTTCACAGGTTCTCACCACCAGCTGGTCGTATACCCCTCTATACATCCCTGATGACATTCTGCTAGACGCTGCGTCACGTAACAACGCCTTTCTTCTCCTCGAGGTTTCACACCTGGGACATCTGTACGATGAAGTCAGTGGTCGGAAATGTGTGTATGGTGTGCGATTGGAAAAGAAAACACAATTAAAATCATGGGTTATTGTCAAGTTTTGTCTCTCTCTCTCTCTCTCTCTCTACACACACACACACTCATGCGCACACACACGTACACGTACGTCCGCATGAGCAAACACTCTTTCTGGCACCACAAAAGGCACATTTATCACCATGGTGACAATCCACAGAGAACAATACCCACTTTTGGGAAGCGGAAGGTCTTCTGTGGCAGATATCATGCTTGGAATATGTTGGGTTTCCTCACCAAGGCCAACACGATTCAGTCCAACCAAAACCGAAACATGTTGATAAACGGCCCCGGGGCTCTCTCACGGTTATTACAAAAACAGGCTACTGACTAATACGAGCGAGAGAGAGATCTAACAGGAAAAATCCAACACCACATGTGAGCTGTTCCTGTTCATACCAGGAGTAGAGTGGACTCCTGACACCGTTGACCATTACTCTGTGAAGAATTTCCTCTATATTTTTAATCTGTTTAACATTATTGGGTTCTCGTATTCAGGGTCTAGATTTTGTACTAGATCGGATTATTAAAATCACCCGCTTTCACTCTGCTAAACTCCGCCCACTGTGTTGATTCCGAAGTCTGAAGTCTTCAGTGTTAAATCCACACGATCCATCAGTACTGACCGCTCTACTGAGCCAGATATCAGAGAATCAGTATCAGTTTTTTTTCAGTGTGTTTTTTATCTAAATGACGGCCAGGCCACTTCCCATGGCATGTACCGAGTTTCCCCGGGTCATCAAACCCCACGTCCTCATTCCACCTCCGCCCGAACGCTGTGGGCTTTCTGACGGCCGTGGTATTCCCGCTGTCCCGCTTCACCCTCTCCCAGCTCTCATTCCCTCCTGCACCACCCTCACCCACATCACTCTATTTATTCAGCCACATCCTCCATCACTCCATCCCAGAAAAGCCCAAATCACATGTTCCCTCTCATCCCTCACCTCCTCCTCCTCCCCCTGCTATTTCACCAGCGTTAACGAGGAGATACTTCACACAGCAGCACATAAGATCAGAGATCTGACACCTAATTACTGCTTTATTGACCGGAGAGGAATTCTGGATTCTGACTGGTCCAAAGGTCTGATGGCTGCATGTTGCGTTATCGTTTCTATAGTAACCAATCGTTTACAGGGACTTTGGATAAATGAACACTTTATAGAAGGAGTCTCCAGTGTAAGAGGCAGAGGTGAAGCTGTAACTCTAGGTTAAATACGATCTCTGACATCATCATCATCATCATCATCGGTGACAAGCTGCTGGTGATGGAATATTTATAGCTGCTGTGATGTTAGCGATAACAGGAACTAGCTTGCTTTTTGGACGTTCCACAGCATTAAACTTTAGTAAAAAATATAAAAAAATTGAAAAACAATTATTTAATTGGCAAAATTGATCTTTTTAAAAGAGGAATAAAGCACTTTAGGACACACTGATTAAGTAATATATTAAACATTAGTTATTTATGTTTAAGGAAAATAATCAACTTTGCTCCTAGCATACTAGCTAGCATGCTAAGAACAAACAAAGCATGAAACAAACAAACAAAAAAAAAAGAAAGTCAAAGGAAGTTATTCTACTCATCCAGCATCCTGACCGAATTATTTATAATTTATAATCATTTATCTTGTATATATCTTATATAATGCCTTGTGCTTATTTAACGATGTTAGCATTAGCACTGAGACGATTATAGATTGTTATAGATTGTTGTAATAGAGACTTCTTCGTTAACAAACATCAAACAAAACTGTGAGTTCAAGTCTGAGCTCTGGCACGCCTGGGACTTCACATATTAGCATCAGACAATATACCAAGAAAAAGAAGAAACCTATCGTTCCATCTGCATCTCTCCTGCTCCTGAAGAGTCACCAGCATACGTTTCTTTTAATCTGGTAATCTGTGATGAGATAGCGGCCGTGTCCTCATACCGTCAGGAGCACAGCACCATGGTGGCCTCGCTGGAAACAAGAGCTCTGATTAGCCAAGAGAAGAAGATAATCTTCTTCATGGTGGCTCTTGGGAGGGTGGTGGTGGTGGGGGGGGTCTGGGGGTAAAACTCCATATCTGCTCAAGTGGCCATCATTATCAGACCCCTAATCAGACTCGTAATCAGGGGACGACAAGTCTGACGGCCAGACTTCATTCTGCTAGAGGCCATGTGCAAGGAAACAAGAGCAGCAACACCTCACCCTCCTCTGTACACTCCCACCATGAGCACACCACTTTCAGGACGCTCGGTCAAACGGTCACCTCGTTAAGGAGCCGAGCGAGCTTAGCATTAGATAGAAAAAAAAGAAGGGATAAAAGAGAGAGAAAGAAGGAAAATGGGGAAGAATGAAGATGAAGATAATTAAAGGAAATTTGGGAAAGAGCATGAAGTGGGGGATGGATAAATGAAGGAAGAGAGAGAGAGAGAGAGAGAGAGAGAGAGAGAGAGAGAGAGAGAGAGAGGCTGGTCTGCACCCCTTGGATAGTAGCGCTCTAATTAATAGGTTATGAAAGCAGATGGAGGATGCGGGATGTCAGGGTCATTAAACTGCCTCCCTGTTTAACCCCCCTCCTTTTCCCCCCTGAAACACACACACACACACACACACACGAACAGGACTCCGCCCCCCCCTCCCCCCTCCTTATCCACCTCCTTGCCATTCGTTGGAAAACAGAGCTGTTCTCGGCAGAATAAAAGAGAAAACAGGATTGGTGAGGAGTGGAGGCTTCACCGGAGGAGTTCATGGTCCAGTCCCTGGTGACACACACACTGTCCAGAGATCCAGATCAAGCAGGACCACCAGAGTGCAGGCAGCTCCTAAAAAAAACAAAAAAAACGAGCCTGTTCCTTAAATATACCCTTTCAACACCAGCTAACAACAAAATCTATCCATTTTCCCACCCTGTCTAAAAAAAGGGGCGGGGATAGGCCGCACTAAACACACCCACTTTAAGGGTTCTCTTTCTCCGTACTACGAGGTCAGGGACTTAATTTCCAAAGCTACATTAATATTCATGCAGGGAAAAGTTCCTGGTGTTCAGAATCAGGTTACGCACTTTCTCAGTTCTCTTCACACAATGTATCGCTTTATTAAACTCGCGTCTCCGAGGTTGCCAGATATTTCTCGAATACAGATGTCTAAATCAGGGATTTTTTTTTTTTTTACAAGCGTCTAGACATCAAGCACTTTAAAAAGTCTTTAAACCCACCGGGAATCATTTTTACACAACAGTGGATAGAAAATAGGGACTGAAGAAACAGACAGAACAGAAAGATTATATTTAAATGGCCTCTGGGCAAAAGTTGAAAGATGTATGAAGAAGGTTCTGGTGCTCTAGGGTTCCATTAGGGTGACAGATGGGACTTTTTTTTGCTTCTGAGAAAAAGATAAAATGCAGTAGAAAAGCAGGAGTTTCATAGAACCCTAAAGGAGCAAATTCGAGAACCAGATTTCAGAGTGCCAGATGGAACCTTTTTATAAAGTAGAAAATAGAGAAAAAATAGAGAAAAGGCTGTAAGATCTTGATGACTGGTGGAAAAAATGGTTTGCAGTGAGTATCAGTGTTGTAGGGTTCTACAGAGAACCATTAAGGGATGAACTAAAGAACTTCCTTTTTTTTTTTTTTTTTTACCTTTTTTAATCAAGATTAAGGAGTCTGATTTTAGGTGTAATAGAAAACTAATAAACGAAAAAAAAAAGCATTCCGATTTTGAGCTAGAAACATTTTGCAGTATGTAAAGTTGCTAGAACCTTCACAGAACCGTTAAGGAGCATCTTGGAGAACACTAGAGTGTTTGATGGAATTTGAATGCTTAAAACATTAGTTAGTTAACCACTACATATAAAATCACAAAGATCAGTTCTTTAATAAAGACACAAGACCAGACAGTTTTTTTATGGTTCTGGTTTCTGGTTCTTTATAGAACTGTCTATATAGAACCGGTGACATGAAGAACCCTTAACAATGACAGATTTTTCAAGGATGTAGTATTAGGTGTAGCAGTTGAACAGAAGGAGCACAATGGGTTCTTGAGGAACCTTCCACAGTCTGAGACGGAACCGTGTTTTATTTTTTTAAGCCTGTGTATTTTGTGCTGGAGGAACAGTATTTATCCCTCTGTGTGGTAATAAGAAGTGACGTGACTGAACCCCACTATCGCTTCAGGGCGTCTGGCACTCGCGGCCTCGCCGGCTCTTGTCTCTTAAGATCAGGAAGGTGGAACCCAAGCCTCGTTCCCTCAAGCCCTGCCGCCAGCAGGCTCATATATCCCCAAACACTGAGAGTCCTGATGGCGAGCGGACACCCAATCTGCCGGCGGCTGCTCGGACAGGGACCGGCATGTCCTCTCGTGTCCAGTGTGGACACCGAAACCTGGCGTCTGAGTGCGGGGGAGGGGCAAACAGTCAGTCTGGAAAAGTCTATAGAAAACTCGGTCACTGTTTTTCTTTCCGTTCGCGTCTCTGACGACCTTTGGCACTCGTTCCTTTCTGTCTCTTTCGCTTTCTCCATTTCACTACACCTCCTTTGTCTCTTTCTCTTTCTATCTACCAGTGTGTCTTTCTCTTGCTCTTGGTTTATTTATTTTGTTTTTTTTCCTCTCTGGAACGTGAAAGCGGGCCACCAGTGCAGCTCTTCATCTCCATCTGAGTCTCGCAGGATTCGCAGCTCGGAAATGAACCGAGAAATTCAGCACTCTGCCAAAGAAGCTTTCTCTTTCTCTCTCTCTCTCTCTCTCTCTCTCTCTCTCTCTCTCTTTTCTTCCCTCCTCAACTACAAAGTGCTTCATCAGCAGGGTTGCCAGCTCTGACTAAAGCAGCTCATTACCAATAAAAAAAAATAAATGAAAGAATGATAAATATTCTGCTTTTCACATGACATGACGAAGTAGAGCAATATCACAGAATGCAAAATGAGCAAAAAACAAATAACTGCACCAACAAAGAAGCTTCAAATGAAGAACTGAAGGAAAATAGTAACACTGATATCAGGAGGAAGTGAAGAACACTGTGGTAAAGGTGATGGAATCCTGAAGAGCAGGACGTACAATAACTGTAGCAAGAAAAGTGCAAATGATGATCTTCAACAATAATACAAGATTTTTTTTACTTTTTAGCAATAAAAGTATAAAGAAAGATATTTGTCGTCAAAACGTAGAAGAAAATGTAGTATAAAAATGAAAAAGATTTATGTAGCAAGAAAAGTGCAAATAAAACGAACTTTCCCCCAAAAAGTGCAAAAAAATAAATATATAAAAAAAGACAAATGGACAAAAGAATGTAACGTCCGATCAATAAAAGTAGAAATAAATTGTAATCTGTGGCAAAGACATTCCAGAAATATAACTTTGTACCAAGAAAAGGGCAAATGAATTCAATTTGTCACAATAAAAGTTACCTTTGGTGGGGGCATGGCTACCTCTGGTGGGGGCGTGGCTACCTTTAGTGTGAGTGTTTAACATTCACTGTGTGCAAATGTAACTTTTCTGTACAAATTTGTTACTGATGTTTTTTTTACATTTGTTGCTCAAATCTGGTTTCTTTGGATTTTTGCTGTTACAAAGTTTATTTCTTTGTACTTTCGTTGCTGCAAAGTGTAATTATTTCGTACGTGTTGCTTTTACTGTGGTGGGCGTGACTACCTTTGGTGTGGGGGATGCGGCTACTTTTAGAATGGTGGGCATGACTAACTTTAGCATGGGGGCATGGCTACATTTACCATGAGGGTGTGGCTATGTTTAGATTAGTGGGTGAAGCTATATTTAGTATGAAGGGCATGGCTACCTTTAGTAGGGGGTAGGACTACCTGTATTGTGGGGCTGTGACTACCTTCAGTTTGGGGGCATGGTTAAATTTAGTGGGGGTGTGGCTACCTTTAGTTGACAGGCATGGGTACCTTTAGGTTGGAGGAGTGGCTACATTTAGTTTAGGAGCATGGTTATCTTTGGTGGGGGCATGCCTACTTTTAGTTTGGGAACATGGTTATCTTTGATGGGGGTGTGACTACATTTAGTTTGTGAGCATGGTTATCTTTGATGGGGGCGTGACTACATTTAGTTTGTGAGCATGGTTATCTTTGATGGGGGCGTGACTACATTTAGTTTGTGAGCATGGTTATCTTTGATGGGGGCGTGACTACATTTAGTTTGCGAGCATGGTTATCTTTGATGAGGGCGTGACTACATTTAGTTTGCGAGCATGGTTATCTTTGATGGGGGTGTGTCTACATTTAGTTTGCGAGCGTGGTTATCTTTGATGGGGGTGTGTCTACATTTAGTTTGGGAACATGGTTATCTTTGATGGGGGTGTGACTACATTTAGTTTGTGAGCATGGTTATCTTTGATGGGGGTGTGACTACATTTAGTTTGTGAGCATGGTTATCTTGATGGGGGCGTGTCTACATTTAGTTTGTGAGCATGGTTATCTTTGATGGGGGCGTGACTACATTTAGTTTGCGAGCATGGTTATCTTTGATGGGGGTGTGACTACATTTAGTTTGTGAGCATGGTTATCTTTGATGGGGGTGTGACTACATTTAGTTTGTGAGCATGGTTATCTTTGATGGGGGTGTGTCTACATTTAGTTTGGGAACATGGTTATCTTTGATGGGGGCGTGTCTACATTTAGTTTGTGAGCATGGTTATCTTTGATGGGGGCGTGACTACATTTAGTTTGTGAGCATGGTTATCTTTGATGGGGGTGTGTCTACATTTAGTTTGGGAACATGGTTATCTTTGATGGGGGCGTGACTACATTTAGTTTGTGAGCATGGTTATCTTTGATGGGGGTGTGACTACATTTAGTTTGCGAGCATGGTTATCTTTGATGGGGGTGTGTCTACATTTAGTTTGTGAGCATGGTTATCTTTGATGGGGGTGTGTCTACATTTAGTTTGTGAGCATGGTTATCTTTGATGGGGGCGTGTCTACATTTAGTTTGCGAGCATGGTTATCTTTGATGGGGGCGTGACTACATTTAGTTTGCGAGCATGGTTATCTTTGATGGGGGCGTGACTACATTTAGTTTGCGAGCATGGTTATCTTTCATGGTGGCGTGTGGCTACCTTTAGTGTGGGGTGTGGCTGCCTTTAGTAGGGGGCGTGGCTACATTTAGGTTGGGCGCTTGGTTACCTTTAGTGGGGGCGTGTCTATCCAATACAAATTAAAGGCTTTACATTACTTAAGCTCCAGTTCAACACTCACTCAGTCTACATCCTAAAGGGCACACAGTATATTCTGAGAGCGTGGTCTATTCTCACACATATTAATATAAATAAGAAATATATGTAGAGAGACAGCGTGAGTAGCATGACTTCCTGGGAAAATTTCCAGCGCTTCACAAGGGCAACATGTAGAGTACATGAGAACAGGAGCAGAAGATCTCCATGGGTCATCAAGGCCTCAGTGCATGTTTATCCTCAGGTCTGTCTGGGGTTCTGTGGGTTCCTCCCACCTTTTATAAACATGTAGGTAGGAGGATCAGTGATTCTCAATTGGCCTCTAGGTGTGAACGTCTGTGTGTGTGTGTTTGTGTGTTTGTGTGTGTGTGATCCACCCTGACCAGGATAAAACTTACTGAAGATGAATAAACTGATGAACTTTTCTCTTGAAGCAATGTTTAAAAAGAAAGAAAAGATAAATCACCAAGTATCACTATCAGCTCAATTCCGTGTGATAATCCTGGACCTGGCAACCCAGGCTTGACGTTCGTTCCCAGAGAGAGCGACCCTGCAACATGTGCTGACCTCTGTTGGACGTTTTCTGAAGTTCATGATGATTACGGGACGCCAAATGAGTGAACCTCATCTGTGTTTGGATTACGAGCCTCATATGGCACACACACACACACAGAAATACACAAGGGAGACCTGCTTCATCAGAATGCTGAAATTCTTCTTCCTGGAGCTTCCCAAATGACACATCATCAGCTAATGATCATCCCTGTGTGTGTGTGTGTGCGTGTGTGTGTGTGTGTATGTGTGCGTTTGTGTGTGTGTCTGAGCAAGAGTTTGGCTGTAGGAAGCTCTTTCCATGCTCTTCAGGTGGAGCTGTGGAGTGGGCAGCGTGTAGGTGGACGAGAGCTACAGTACGGAGCTGAGAGGTACTGGAGGTAATGATGCTGCTGTATATATTCAAAAAAAAAAAAACCTTCCTCTCTTCATGGCTTGAGCCAATCGCTATAACGATCGCTCCGGTGTGATGCAAGATGATGGCTCTGGAATAAATTCTTCGCCTCATTCGGGGGTGGACGAAAGCTCTGGCTGCTCAGAAAAGCTCTGAATGGAGCTATAAGTAGGGACCAGGCCTTGAGGGTTGTACACACACACACACACACACTGTAAATTAGCCCTTCTCCCAAGTCCATTATTCATAACACCTCGATTAATTATGAAACGATCCGAAATCCGACGCTTGATGGTTGCCTAGAAACCCCCGGCTCGTATCGTATCAAACACGACTATTGTTGAGATATAAAAGCGCAGAGCCAGGCTTCCCATAGGGTCCCGGGCCTCCAGGGGATCGATTGCGTTAGAGAGTAAACAAACTGCGGCCATATCGCGACGTTTGTTTCGGACACGGCGGGCGAACGCTGACAGCACGTCAGAGTAAACAAGTCCGAGGAGGTGAATAATTCAATAACGCTGAGTAACGGCGTCTCGCTCGAGTGAGATTCCTCCGTCTCAGGGGCTGCTGGGAAATCGGACGCGTGTGTGAGTGACATCTAGCTATGGCTGCGGAGTAGAAACCTCACCATAAGCGGGAAAAAAAAACGATGGAAGAACGGACAGTGTTTAATTCACCGTTTAACGGACAGACTGATTCATTTTCAGGGCATCGCACATTAGAATAAAAAAGTAATCTGGTCGTGAGGTGAAATCAGACGTCTTGTGAATCTGCATCGCTGTGAACAAATAAAGTTTCGTCAGTGTGAGAAATCGGCTTAAAATCCCAGATGACGGGATGATGCTAAATTCAATAAACAGCTAGCAAAACTTCAAACAAAACAAAAACAAACAAACAAAACATTTAGCTTTTGGATCTGTAGTCTTTACTCTGATTAAAAAGAGAACGATCCAAAATGGAAATTGTTTTATCCCCGGTTCATTAGCATGTTGAGTTTACGCTAGTCTAAACTTCATGGTATAATCTGAGACGGAGAACAGGCGAGAGTCTGTTAAAGAAATCAGACCAGATTTAATCGAGATCTCGTACAGTGAGGCGAGAAAGGAAAGAGAATCTTCACAGATTAGAAAGTTACTCGTCCACCAGATACTGATTTATCCCTCAAGTTAAAGCACAAGAAAATAAAAATTAATTTGTGAATAAGTTTATAAACGTAACATGAGTGTGATGAAACTCTCTTCTTGTCTGCTGTCCCCTCATTTTCTTCTCTTCTCTTCTCTTCTCTTCTCTTCTCTTCTCTTCTCTTCTCTTCTCTTCTCTTCTCTTCTCTTCTCTTCTCTTCTCTTCTGCCATCTTCTGTTCTGTTCTGTTCTGTTCTGTTCTCTTCTCTTCTCTTCTCTTCTCTTCTCTTCTCTTCTCTTCTGTCCTCTTCTCTTCTCTTCTTTTGTCTTCTCTTCTCTCATTTTCTCGACTTTTTTCCTTCTCCACCTCATCTCGTCTCGTCTCATCTCTCTCATCTCATCTCCTCTCATTTTCTCTTCTCTTTTACTCCTCTCCTCTCCTCTCCTCTCCTCTCCTCTCTTCCTGCTGTGTGTCCTGTTTCTTTCTGATAAACCATTGGAAACAAGAGACAAACATCCAGCATAAATTTAGTCACTTTTTGAATGAACACAAGCTCAGAGTGACCACCTGACTGAGGACGGACATCCATCCATCCATCCTTCCTTCCATCCATCCAGCTCCTGGTGTATGACGCCATGAAGCGAGCTACAGTAAATACGAGGCATATTTACATCCAAACTTCAACACTGTTCAGATTTCTTTATGAGAAACAAGTGGAAATATTTTCACTTCACTCAACTGTAAACATTCGTTTTGCAACATGTGGCTGTTCTTTCACATCTCTCACTGGAACTGTCACGCTTTCTTAGGAAAAGCAAGCGGTGTATAAACAGGTGGATGGATGGAAATCCCAGAAGAGAGAGAGAGAGAATGACATAGAACGAGAGAGAGACATAGAGTGAGAGTGAGAGGCAAAGAGAGAGAGACATATAACAAGAAAAACAGAGCTAGAGAGAGAGAGAGAGAGAGACATATAATGATAAAAAGAGAGAGAGAGAGAGAGAGAGAGAGAGAGAGAGAGGAAGAAGTGAGCACCGTGTGACCAGACGGCTGGTTCCTTCCTCGTCAGCCTGAGAAACAGGAAGCGCAGCTCGTTGTTCCTCCATTATTGTGACTAACAGGAAATGCAAAGGTCTTCAAGGAAGTTGCTGGAGAACAGGGCTGTGAGTAGGGGGCGAGGCGGACCTGGAGGGCAGGGCCGTGAGTAGGGGGTGAGACAGACTTGAAGGGCGGGGCTGTGAGTAGGGGGTGACACAAACCTGGAGGGCGGATCATCTTTCTGCAAATGTCAATCCACGTGTTCCATCATCGAGAAACAGGATGGTCACGGTTCCTCACGGTCGAGTTATAATGCACAAAAACTCACCAACAAGAGGACTTTATAACCAGAACCTGAACAATGAGGCCTTACTCTCTCTCTCTCTCTCTCTCTCTCTCTCTCTCTCTCTCTCTCTCTGTCTCTGTCTCTGTCTCTGGTTGAATGTGTCTACTCTAAACAAATGTGATTGTTCCATACAGGGATGATGGTGTGCAAATGACACGATGGAAAGAGCGTCTGCACCATCATACAGAAACCTACAGAAAACAGAAGCATCACAAGACCATAAATGACCA
The DNA here is from genome assembly GCF_019097595.1 of Hemibagrus wyckioides. Taxonomy (NCBI): domain Eukaryota; kingdom Metazoa; phylum Chordata; class Actinopteri; order Siluriformes; family Bagridae; genus Hemibagrus; species Hemibagrus wyckioides. Next base: position 3,398,928 of record NC_080734.1, on the reverse strand, counting down.
CAAATCTGACCGCACAGAAAAACCTTGATAAGACAAATATGAATATCAACTGAGACCAAGACTTTTACAAATCAAGACCAGAGACCACACCAACAGAGACCCTGTGACCAAGACCAAATGAGATTCTTGTCCTGGTCCTGACTATTAATATTTAGAAATACTTAGAAATTAAAACTGTGATTAAAAATATAGAAGACCAAGACAAGATGTTTAGACAGTTTTACAAATCAGGACAAAAACAAGACCAAGACCCAGAACCAGTGAGACCAAGACCAAGAATTTACCACTCAGGTCCAAGTCAGTGACATTTATTAGTCAGGATCAAGTCTTATACTGATCAGGTCAAAGACAAGTCCAAAAATTTCAGCAGGCAGGAAGATTGATATCAACTGATTCTAAGATTCTAAGACAAGGCTGAGATTAAAGCGGATGAGACCAAACTTTTATTATTCAGGACTAAGACCAGAACAAGAAAAAAGACAAAGACCTTTATCACTCATCATAGAGACAAGACTAAGACAAGACAAAGACTAAGACCTTTATCACTCAATACAAAGACAAGACTAAGACAAGACAAAGACCAAGACCTTTATCACTCATTTACAAAGACAAGACAAAGACTAAGACCTTTATCACTCATCATAGAGACAAGACTAAGACAAGACAAAGACTAAGACCTTTATCACTCATCATAGAGACAAGACTAAGACAAGACAAAGACTAAGACCTTTATCACTCATTTACAAAGACAAGACAAAGACTAAGACCTTTATCACTCAATACAAAGACAAGACTAAGACAAGACAAAGACTAAGACCTTTATCACTCATCACAAATACAAGACTAAGACAAGGCAAAGACTAAGACCTTTATCACTCAATACAAAGACAAGACTAAGACAAGATAAAGACTAAGACCTTTATCACTCATCATAGAGACAAGACTAAGACAAGACAAAGACTAAGACCTTTATCACTCATTTACAAAGACAAGACAAAGACTAAGACCTTTATCACTCAATACAAAGACAAGACTAAGACAAGACAAAGACTAAGACCTTTATCACTCATCACAAATACAAGACTAAGACAAGGCAAAGACTAAGACCTTTATCACTCAATACAAAGACAAGACTAAGACAAGACAAAGACTAAGACCTTTATCACTCATCATAGAGACAAGACTAAGACAAGACAAAGACTAAGACCTTTATCACTCGTTTACAAAGACAAGACAAAGACAAGACAAAGACTAAGACCTTTATCACTCATTACAAAAACAAGACAAAGACAAGACAAAGACTAAGACCTTTATCACTCATTACAAAGACAAGACAAAGACCAAGACCTTTATCACTTATCACAAAGACAAGACTAAGACAAGTCAAAGACTAAGACCTTTATCACTTATCACAAAGACAAGACTAAGACAAGACAAAGACTAAGACCTTTATCACTCATTACAAAGACAAGACTAAGACAAGACAAAGACCAAGATCTTTATCACTCATCACAAATACAAGACTAAGACAAGACAAAGACTAAGATCTTTATCACTCATTACAAAGACAAGACAAACACCAAGACCTTTATCACTTATCACAAAGACAAGACTAAGACAAGTCAAAGACTAACACCTTTATCACTCATCATAGAGACAAGACTAAGACAAGACAAAGACTAAGACCTTTATCACTCATTTACAAAGATAAGACAAAGACTAAGATCTTTATCACTCAATACAAAGACAAGACTAAGACAAGACAAAGACCAAGATCTTTATCACTCATCACAAATACAAGACTAAGACAAGACAAAGACTAAGATCTTTATCACTCATTACAAAGACAAGACAAAGACAAGACAAAGACTAAGACCTTTATCACTCAATACAAAGACAAGACAAAGACCAAGACCTTTATCACTTATCACAAAGACAAGACTAAGACAAGTCAAAGACTAAGACCTTTATCACTCAATACAAAGACAAGACAAAGACTAAGACCTTTATCACTCATCATAGAGACAAGACAAAGACAAGACAAAGACTAAGACCTTTATCACTCATCATAGAGACAAGACTAAGACAAGACAAAGACTAAGACCTTTATCACTCGTGTACAAAGACAAGACAAAGACTAAGACCTTTATCACTCAATACAAAGACAAGACTAAGACAAGACAAAGACCAAGATATTTATCACTCATCACAAATACAAGACTAAGACAAGACAAAGACTAAGATCTTTATCACTCATTACAAAGACAAGACAAAGACAAGACAAAGACTAAGATCTTTATCACTCATTACAAAGACAAGACTAAGACAAGACAAAGACTAAGACCTTTATCACTCGTTTACAAAGACAAGACAAAGACTAAGACCTTTATCACTCAATACAAAGACAAGACTAAGACAAGACAAAGACCAAGATCTTTATCACTCATCACAAATACAAGACTAAGACACGTCAAAGACTAAGACCTTTATCACTCATCATAGAGACAAGACTAAGACAAGACAAAGACTAAGACCTTTATCACTCGTTTACAAAGACAAGACAAAGACTAAGATCTTTATCACTCAATACAAAGACAAGACTAAGACAAGACAAAGACCAAGATCTTTATCACTCATCACAAATACAAGACTAAGACAAGTCAAAGACTAACACTTTTATCACTCATCATAGAGACAAGACTAAGACAAGACAAAGACTAAGACCTTTATCACTCGTGTACAAAGACAAGACAAAGACTAAGACCTTTATCACTCAATACAAAGACAAGACTAAGACAAGACAAAGACCAAGATATTTATCACTCATCACAAATACAAGACTAAGACAAGACAAAGACTAAGATCTTTATCACTCATTACAAAGACAAGACAAAGACAAGACAAAGACTAAGATCTTTATCACTCATTACAAAGACAAGACTAAGACAAGACAAAGACTAAGACCTTTATCACTCGTTTACAAAGACAAGACAAAGACTAAGACCTTTATCACTCAATACAAAGACAAGACTAAGACAAGACAAAGACCAAGATCTTTATCACTCATCACAAATACAAGACTAAGACACGTCAAAGACTAAGACCTTTATCACTCATCATAGAGACAAGACTAAGACAAGACAAAGACTAAGACCTTTATCACTCGTTTACAAAGACAAGACAAAGACTAAGATCTTTATCACTCAATACAAAGACAAGACTAAGACAAGACAAAGACCAAGATCTTTATCACTCATCACAAATACAAGACTAAGACAAGTCAAAGACTAAGACCTTTATCACTCATCATAGAGACAAGACTAAGACAAGACAAAGACTAAGACCTTTATCACTCATTTACAAAGATAAGACAAAGACTAAGATCTTTATCACTCATCACAAATACAAGACTAAGACAAGACAAAGACCAAGATCTTTATCACTCATTACAAAGACAAGACAAAGACAAGACAAAGTCTAAGACCTTTATCACTCATTACAAAGACAAGACAAAGACCAAGACCTTCATCACTTATCACAAAGACAAGACTAAGACAAGTCAAAGACCAAGACCTTTATCACTTATCACAAATACAAGACTAAGACAAGACAAAGACTAAGATCTTTATCACTCATCACAAATACAAGACTAAGACAAGACAAAGACTAAGATCTTTATCACTCATTACAAAGACAAGACAAAGACAAGACAAAGACTAAGACCTTTATCACTCATTACAAAGACAAGACAAAGACCAAGACCTTCATCACTTATCACAAAGACAAGACTAAGACAAGTCAAAGACCAAGACCTTTATCACTTATCACAAAGACAAGACTAAGACAAGACAAAGACTAAGATCTTTATCACTCATCACAAATACAAGACTAAGACAAGACAAAGACTAAGATCTTTATCACTCATCACAAATACAAGACTAAGACAAGACAAAGACCAAGATCTTTATCACTCATTACAAAGACAAGACAAAGACAAGACAAAGACTAAGACCTTTATCACTCATTACAAAGACAAGACAAAGACCAAGACCTTCATCACTTATCACAAAGACAAGACTAAGACAAGTCAAAGACCAAGACCTTTATCACTTATCACAAATACAAGACTAAGACAAGACAAAGACTAAGATCTTTATCACTCATCACAAATACAAGACTAAGACAAGACAAAGACTAAGATCTTTATCACTCATTACAAAGACAAGACAAAGACAAGACAAAGACTAAGACCTTTATCACTCATTACAAAGACAAGACAAAGACCAAGACCTTCATCACTTATCACAAAGACAAGACTAAGACAAGTCAAAGACCAAGACCTTTATCACTTATCACAAAGACAAGACTAAGACAAGACAAAGACTAAGACCTTTATCACTCAATAAAAAGACAAGACTAAGACAAGACAAAGACCAAGATCTTTATCACTCATCACAAATACAAGATTAAGACAAGACAAAGACTAAGACCTTTATCACTCAGTACAAAGACAAGACTAAGACAAGACAAAGACCAAGATCTTTATCACTCATCACAAATACAAGATTAAGACAAGACAAAGACTAAGATCTTTATCACTCATTACAAAGACAAGACAAAGACTAAGACCTTTATCACTCATTACAAAGACAAGACAAAGACCAAGACCTTCATCACTTATCACAAAGACAAGACTAAGACAAGTCAAAGACTAACACCTTTATCACTCATCATAGAGACAAGACTAAGACAAGACAAAGACTAAGATCTTTATCACTCATTTACAAAGATAAGACAAAGACTAAGATCTTTATCACTCAATACAAAGACAAGACTAAGACAAGACAAAGACCAAGATCTTTATCACTCATCACAAATACAAGACTAAGACAAGACAAAGACTAAGATCTTTATCACTCATTACAAAGACAAGACAAAGACCAAGACCTTTATCACTTATCACAAAGACAAGACTAAGACAAGACAAAGACTAACACCTTTATCACTCATCATAGAGACAAGACTAAGACAAGTCAAAGACTAAGACCTTTATCACTCATTACAAACAGTTAGTCAAGACTTAGACAAAGACAAATACAAGATGGAGACCTGCACTAGTCTGGATAAACATTCTTATCAACTGAGACCAAGTCAAGACTGTGACTAAAGACTACAAGACCAAGATCAGAACCACAATCACAGATTCTTCTTTTTGTTTCCAATTAAAATGTACATTAAAACTTTTTTTTTTGGATTAAGACTAAGACTGAGACATGAAAGTGCTGGAGTGTGAGAGTTCTGCCTTCATAACACTTCATAACAACGCTCTCTGTGGAGCAGATAGCAAACATAATCTGTACATCACAGACCAGATTGAGAGAATCGAGGGAATTAAAACACACACACACACACAGACACACACACACACACACACACACACACACACACACACACTGTATTTGCTTGTGTAAATTAAATTGTGAGTCTTGGCTCCCTCGTGTCCTTCACTCCTCCTCTATCAGTTCACACTCTTAGAT
>NC_080734.1:3293391-3363391 GCF_019097595.1 Hemibagrus wyckioides | reverse complement strand
ACGTTTCGATCAAAATAGAAAGCAGTCCAGTCGACACGCCTCAACGTCCAGTTTCCAGGAAAGAGTTTTCTGAAGAATGAGAATTTGTCCCAGATGCTAGCGATATGAGGCTAACTCTAGTGTAATGGAGGCCTGTGGTAGGCGCTGTGCAGGTAAACCTCACTCCCCTGATCTCAAGAGGCGAACTAGCGACTGATGCTAGAGGCTGCCTCCCATGCTGGTGGGTTCGAGACCCATTTGGAGCGGCTGTGAGTAAGACCCAGGGGGGTTACACTAGCATGAGGGTGGTGTCGGGGTACAGATGTGGCTTCTACATGACCCTTTTCAAGCTTTTGTAGATCTCTGCACTTTGAGATTTGACATTTTCTCAGACTTCACATTAGCCTACAGGAGGTTTTCTCTGAACTCTGAGCCCCGAGCGCTCTCCGTCTCTCGCCTGTCCTGTAGCTACGCCTCCAGCTATCTCCATGTTCAATCAAATCTTATAGAATATTAGTTCTGTCATAGCTCAGCTTATTGAATATCAGGCTACAGAAGTTCATCAAAGACGTGAAACTGCACACAGGAACATACTCATTTAGACAAAAAAAACAAGTTGAAGTCTGTAAATATTCTCTTCACGTGATTGTCAAGAATAAGGCATTGTTTTAAATAATATATGATTCATAAACTCAAGAGCAAACACACACACAATTAAAGTATTAAGCAGAAAACCCTTAAAATTCTAATAGTATTATTTAAGAATAATAATCTTCCTTTTCTGAAAGATTCTGTCTCTTACAGAGAGGAGACATAGAGGAAGACGCAGGTCAAAGCTTCCATGAAGATAGAGGCATCCAAAACAGCAGGAGTCCAAACACAGGCATGGGTCAGGGAAAGAGTGACCTGGACATGTGTGACCCCAGGAAGAGGCAAATAAACACTCTTAAAAACAAAACAAAACAAAAAATAAAAATAAATAAATAAATATACAAATAAATAAAATTAAATGAACAAATAAATAAAGTAATCAAAGGCAAAACAGCCTGATAAAGCCAGACGCAGCACACAAACTTTTTCTTTGTGTATTTGTGTGTGTGTGTGTGTGTGTGTGCATGTCTGTAGCCTGCAGTGCATTCTGGGAAGTGGAGTTTGTGATGTGTGTAGACCTGATAACTGTGTAGCTTTCTATTTCTGACATTAAAATATGTTAATTATTAGATATTTTATTATATATCTGTCTATTGTTAACACTAGTAACCCAGCAAGTTAGAGAATTATTAGTAGGGAATAAAAGAATATATATATATATATATATATATATATATATATATATATATATATATATATATATATATATATATATATATATATTTTTTTTTCTCTTAAAACTCATTTTCATGCAGATTTCTATTTATTATTAATGTTTGATATTTTAAGGAGTTTTCTTTTTAAATATTATATTATATTATATTATATTAAATTATATTATATTATATTATATTATATTATATTATATTATATTATATTATATTATATTATATTATATTATACTGTTAACATTAGTGACACACCAGCATTAGCAGAAAATGGTGCTATGAATTTTAAAATAATGATCTCAGGTCAGTTCATAATAAATAAATAAATGAATGAATCAATGAATGAATAAATAAATAAAGTGTATCTACATATAAGTTGCAGGTATTTTTAAACTGATTTTAGCATGAACTAATCTGGTCTTCTTCTTCTTCTTCTTCTTCTTCTTCTTCTTCTTCTTCTTCTTCTTCTTCTACTTCTTCTTCTTGTTATTAATATTAATGTAGTATTAGTATGATTTATTTTTATTTATCCAGAAGTGCAGATGAACAGAGCTACTGAAGAACACAGCAGAAAAATGTCCATAAATAAATAAATTTACACTGTAAATAAAACACGAGAAACCGCGAGATAAAAATCCTCAGAAATGAGCGCCATAGAGCACAGACTCCTGTGCTCCACAAATCCTGGCTTCTGATTGGTCAGGAAGGGTCGATAGAGTTTGCTGTTTCGAATTGATTCCTTTTAAACCACGGACTGTGTTAGCATTAGCATTAGTGTTAGCATTAGTGTTAGCACAGAGGCCCTGTAGCCACACGAGCTCTTGCTAATGAAATATCGATAGGTTCTGACCTAATCAGCGTCTTAATGGAGAAAGTGAGGGATGTTTAAACGCGAGCAGAATTCTCACATCTGTCATCGATTTCCCGAAGACTAGAAGCTGAGAAGAATCTACGGATGAGTGATTTTTCACCTCTGTAACAACGTCCACACGTGCAGCGGCACTGACGTTTCAATAAGCGCCGGATAAAGACGCAAACTCCGCAAACGCTCTGATTAAGGAGACAAAGAGAATTCTCACATCTGTCATCGATTTCCTGAAGACTGGGAGCTGAGAAGAACCTCACTGTGAGTGCTCTTTAACCCGGACTCCCTCGACCTACTGGGAAGAGTGTCCACTCGCGCAGGAGGATCGACATTTTAATAAGCGGTGGGTGAAGGCGAAAATTCCACAAACGCTCTGATTGAGGAAACAAAGAGCTCATAATTGCAATCAGATGCCGGTAGCGATCCGGCTTTCTGTCTTCAGCTGGAAAAACAAACAGACAAACAAATCAGGAAGTGTGGCTAAATAAACGCCGGGCAAGATTTCAGCTAGCAAACTAGCGGTTTGAATGGAAAGATCGTTTATTTTACTGCTAAATCTGAACAAAGTGTTGCACTGATTTGTAGTTTGGAGAAGAAGAGAAGAATACTAAAGCATCCGAAGCTCTGAAGCTCTGATCTACTTCCAAATATAAAGAGGATCTTCTGTGATTTAAAGAAAATAATTGTTAAGGCATTACGTTGCATGCAAAATGAGGTTAATGAGGTTTCCGCGTCTAATTGTTCTCCGTAGCCGTAACGAGTTCGGATTTCTGTCTGTGTAATTACACGCCGAGTAAAACTCTGATTAAAGGCAGTGGGTGTAATATGAACATAAAATGAAATTGAGTGTGTGTGTGTGTGGATATCTGCGCTGAAAAATATGACAAGTCTACACATCAGACGAGATCAGACCAAGCGATCCCTCTGTCCCTCCCTTCCTCTTGACCACTGGTGATGGGGATTAGTCACCGTTTCCTTTCCGCTAACAATAAGATTAATTCACAGAATTCACCCACTGTCCATCCTGAACGGTATCCGAGGCTGGAATTAACGCATTTCCCAAACGTTTCCCGAAACTAGCCGGATGGTCTGCTATTTCCATTAGCACTTTTTCCAACAACCCTGTTTGTTAAGCCAAACATGTAGAGCCCAGATCCTACTACTAGCCTAATACTAATACTGTTAATCATCATCATCATCATCATCTGAAATAATCTTGTGTGACTCCATGTGCACCCTGGAATCTGTACCTCTAAAACCCGAGCTTCATGGTGTGACACGGTTCAGGCTTTTGCTCTACGTCAGATTTTAAGTCCACAGAATCACTGAAGGTGCTGCTAAGCCCGTGAGCTCCTCGAACCGCTCGTCTTTCCGTCACAAGCGACTCGATCCACAGCACAGCTAAACACGCTAGTGTAATTTTAAGTTATTTATCTGCTGACGCTTAAGGATATAGCTCTCACTAGCTAGGAATGAGTGACTAGCCACACTTCAGAGGAAGCTCTGTTTACTCTGTAAAGGAGGTTACTCTCATTCTTCATGCACAGCGTCATGAGGCTTAGGAAAATAAAAAACCATAAGGATTAAAGAATAAAGAAATGCAGTCAGGAGTGTGTTTACAGTGACGGTGTGTGTGTGTGTGTGTGTGTAACTAGGCAACAGTCTTTCTCTACTCTTACAGGATTCCTGTGTTTTTTATGCCGCAATGTTTTTGCGTACTCTTTTCCTGTGCGCACACACACACACACACACACACACACACACACACATCACATCACAAAGTGAGTGTGTAGTTGTAGTGCGTAGGATGAGTAGGTGAATCAGGATGACAGAAGTGTGCCAGACCCTATGGGCTGCTCTGGATCAGGAGGTTTTTTCCCTTTCTTTCGGAAGATGTGTGGCGGAAAACAAAGGTAAACAAGCCTCAATGAGTGTGGAGCAGCTCATCGATCTATCTATCTATCTATCTATCTATCTATCTATCTATCTATCTATCTATCTATCTATCTATCTATCTATCTATCTATCTATCTTCTGTAGCATTTATCCTACACAGGGTCATGGGGAACCAGAAGAATCATGTGAAAATAACTGAATCATGTGTAAGAGTCATTTGTAAAAAATAAAGGAATCATGTGTCAGAATGTTCAGTAAATGAATTATGAGTAAGAATCATTTGAAAAAAAAATATAGGAATTCAATTAAATTTTATCTCAAAGAATCATAGTCAGAATCACATCTGAGAGCAAATGAATCATGATTGAGTCATATGTAAAAAATAAAGGAATCATGAGTCAGAATCAAATGTGAGAGTAGATGAATCATGTGTAAGAGTCATATGTAAAAATCAAGGAATCATGAGTCAGAATCCCATGTGAGAGTAAATGAATCATGATTAAGAGTCATACGTTAAAAATAAAGGAATCATCAGTCTGAATCACATGTAAGAGTAAATGAATCATGTGTAAGAATCATTTGTAAATATAAATAAATAAGTAAAGGAATCATGAGTCAGTATCACATGTGAGAGTAAATGAATCATGTGTAAGAGTCATTTGTAAAAAAGAGTCAGAAGCACATATGAAATCAAGAGAAAATTCTAGAAAAGTTTCGTTTGTTTTCTGGTCTTTTGGGGGGTCTGGTTCTTTCATGATTGTTTTCTTTTGTTTGTCAGGTTTTTGTTGTTGTTGTTGTTATTATTGGAAGGGTGACCAATTAGAATCCAGAACAAACCTCTTTCTTAATTGAAGTACAGTTTATCTTCTTACCTTTTCCTTTGCCGTAAGTGCTAACAATAACTAGAAAATTCCACCAAAACAGACCCCCCCCCACGCTGGTGGTCATTAAGAACAGCGGTGCAGTAACGAAGCAGGAAAGGCTAGTGACTGCAGGAGTCACATGTCGTTAATGAGGAGCGCAGAGGATGGGGCAATGAAATGTCAGGTAGAAGTGGCCTGGGCCAGCTGAGGGGGAAATGTCAAAGCCTTGAGAAGAGAGCGAGGACCGTGGGCAAGACGAGCGTCTCACTGCTGCACTCAGACTAATCCGTTTGTGGATTCATTTCCTCTCGGTTAATTAGTCAGTCCTGGTTTTAACAGCGACCTTTCTTTCTGAATATCATTACTGGAGTCTCGGGAAAGTGCCGTTAAGCGTGTGTAACTCCTAATGTGATGTTAGCTGACAATTAGAAAAATATACAGCTAGATAAGCAAGATCTGTCAGTCAGGAGTCGTTACACTGTGCTGCATAAATGCTCACTCAGGACTCCAGCAGGGGGCGCCATTATTTTTGAAATATATACACAATAATCTCCACGATCGGTTACCAGGTTTAAGGAGGATGTATGTCGCCCCCTTGTGGCAAGAAACAAAGAGAAACTGCAAATTTGGTAACTAAATTAAGTAACTAGCCTAGAATAGTCGCTGCATGCTAATTATTCAACTAAATCTCTCGCTGATTTCTTGCTTCTGTTTGTTGATGTAACTGAAATGAAACACATTACTGGGAAAATAATCAACTTTGGGTTATTATCTTTAACTGAACAAGACGAGGAATGTTTGAATGAAAATAAATAAATAAATAAAACATTTAAAATTTTGTTTAAGAAAAAAGCTTCAATTTAAAAAAATTGAAAAAGTTAAAAAATGTAAACAATTTGAAAAAGCCGCAAAATCTAACAGTTTTACCTTTAAAAATTGAAAAAAAATTAAAACATTTAAAAAATGGAAACAAATTAACAAAAATGAATAAAATCTGCAAAATTGAACAAGTTTGGCCAAAACATTAACAACAAAAAAAAGGCTGGAAAAAACTTTTTTCCCGACGTTCCGTCTACTTTTAAACTTTCCCTGAAAGTCGCAGCATCGACTTCCTGTTTCAAAAGAATGTGAAGCAGAAAGTCGGGACATCGGAATCACTCGCGGTTCTAATTCTCCGAGGCTGTGTTTTTTCCTCTCGCAGTCGCAGTCGCAGTGTTTCTGTGGAGCGGTGTGCGAAAGCAAGGCTCGCTGCTGTGAGGAAACGATCCGTGTTCCAGGGTCGATCCTAATAACCCGAGTAAACACGCTTCCCTCATCCAATAAAAGAAAGAAAATAAAAGCGTTTCCATGGTTACAGGATCAGGACTTACTGAAGGATTTGGTCTTCTCAGGCTTAGTGGAGATGTGTGGAAGGAAACCACCAGGTTACATCACTTCCTTTAAAACAGGAAGTCTGAGCGATATCTTGATTCACACTTTTTTTTCTCAGGATTGTTGGAAATATTCCACACAGCCTCATCCGACTAGCTGAACTCATGCTGTCCATTAAATCCAATAAGAATTACAGATGTTGTTAAAGAAAAAAATTAAATAAATAATTCAAATAATAATGATTATGGTAAATAAATAAAATAAAAATAAAATGAATTAATTTAAAAGAAGGAAGAAGTGTTTCAAATAATAATGATCTAAAACGGTCAACATAATCAATGAAAGGTTGCCACATCTTAGAAGAAGAAGAAGTTTTTTTCCGATCCTCTTAATGAGTACCTAATCTTTTCAAGGTAGAGACAAGACATCATTTCTCTAATCCATTGAATATGTGTGGGTGGGAGAGGATCCTTCCATTTTAATAGGATGGCTCTGCGTGCCAGCAGAGAAGAAAGGGCAAGGGTTTTGCGCATTGATGCTGACAGCCATTCCTCCCCTGGAGCAACTCCAAATAATGCCACTAGAGGTTCTGGCTCTAATCTGTGTTGAAGAACCAAGGAGAGTGTGTTAAATATCGATCGCCAATAACAGTCTAATTTAGGACATGTCCAGAACATATGGATTTAAGTACCCTCAGCACACTGACATCTATCGCACAAGGAGCTAGTACCAGGAAACATTTGGGCTAATTTAACTTTGGCTATATGAGCTCTGTGTACTACTTTGAACTGAATGAGAGAGTGCCGAGCCACATAGACGATGAATGGACCCGCTTAAGAATACAGTTCCAAGTGTCATCTGGAAATGGTCCGCCAAGGTCTTCCTCCCAAGACCTTGGGTCTTCCTTGGGTCTTCCTCCCAAGCTCTTTTAATGTTATCTAAGGAGGAAGATGCCTGATTATTCATTAAATTGTAAATAATGGAAATTGAGCCCTTAGCTAGTATATTACAAGAAAGGTAATTATCCATAGGATTTTCAGGAGGCATCACCGGAAAATAAAAAAAAAAGTGACTTAACAAAATCTCTTACTTGCAAGACTCTAAAGAAATCAGATTTAATAAGACCAAGATGGGACTCTAACTGTTCGAAGGAAGCAAATAAATTATCAATAAATAAGCTAGCAACCTTCTGAACTGCTCCCACCTCAAGCGCTGCTGGCTAATCGCTGTGGGAATTAGCTAACGCCTCATCACATTCCCATCACATATTCCTGTCTCAGAATAAAACACACAGGAACCGATTTACGACTCAGAGGCTAGTTCAGACCACGTTAGCATTATTTATTTTGTTAAACATACTCCCCTTGATAAAATAACTGATATTACAGCTAATAAACGAGCTAATAAACTTATAATAACAAACTAGTACTTCTATGAATGTGCTACTGAATTGGTACTGCTGCTACCAGTGTGTGATAAGAAACATCTGCTGGTGCTAACAACATAACGAACTGCTACTGCTGCTAACAACACAGTAAAGTGATACTACAGCTGACACACTAATAAACTGATACTGATGCTAACAAGACACTGCAACTAACAAGCTAATAAACATAAACTTAGTGCTAAGATAATAAACTGATACTAATGCTAACAAGCTAATAAACTCATACCACAGATAATAAACTAATAAATTGATATTGCTAATGAACTAAGGACTATATACTACAGCTAACAAGCTAATAAATTGCTACTGCTGCTAACGAGATACCACAACTAATAAGCTAATAAACATAAACTTACCGCAATAATAACTGATACTGATGCCGCAGCTAACGAGTTAATAAACTGATATTGCTGCTAACAGGCTAATAAAACTCAAACCACAGGTAACAATCTAATAGACTGCTACTGCTTTGAACAAGCTAATAAACAGATGCCACAGCTAACAAGGTAATAAACATAAACTTACCGCAATAATAAACTGATCCTACAGCTAACTGTTTAATAAACTGATCTTAATGGTTTAATAAACTGATATTGCTGCTAATAAGCTAATAAACTGATACCACAGATTACAAGCTAATAAAGTGCTACTGCTTTGAGAAAGCTAATAAATTGATACTGCAGCTAATGAGTTAATAAACCGAAATTGCTGCTAACAAGCTAATAAAGTGTTATTCCTGCTCAAAAATCTGTTTCTGGCTTGATGTGTGAAAATACTGTTATCAGTGCCTCTAAGGGAGAAGTAGACAATTCTCTAAAACGGTCATTTTAAATCCAGGAGCTCTTTAAAGTTGAAGAAAAACACATCTTCCATTCAATGCTGCTATTATTTTTAAAAATGGAAAACGATATCCTGTTTTAAGAACACTCAGCTGATCTGACGCACCTGCTGGAAGTGAGCATGGGTCTGCGTGTGGGCTGAAATAATGACCTCCTGACCGGCCGCGCTGCAGGACGCTGGCTTTCTGGAGCCGGACGCTGGATCTCCCGGGACTGAGTGGAATATAAAAATACAACAAATTACCGTTCTGTCATTATTATTGTCAAAAAGGTTTAAAGGAACATGGCTGTGTTAGCTGAAGTGAGGCTAAATCTTTACAGGAAATAAAAACCTCCTGGTCACATGTGAGCTTGTTTTTAAGGGATAAATAAAGTCATGTGTGAGGAGTCAAGTTCACAATTAACATGTGAACTGTGTGTAAAAATTATACAGAAAATAAAGAAATCATGTGTCAGAATCACGTGTGAGGGTAAATGAATCATGTTTAAGAATCACACGTGAGAGTAAATGGATAAAGTGAGAGAATCACATGTGAGAGTAAATGAATCATGTGTAAGAATCACATGTGAGAGTAAATGAATCATGTGTATGAATCACATATGAGAGTAAATGAATCATGTGTAAGAATTTGATGTGACAGTGAATGAATCATGTGTAAGCATCACTTGTGAGAGTAAATGAATCAAGTGTAAGAATCACATATTAGAATAAATGAATCATGTGTAAGAATCACGTGAGAGTAAATGAATCATGTGTAAAAATCACATCTGAGTGTAAATGAATAGTGATTAGAATCAAATGTAAATAAATTGTGTCTGAGTTACATATTAAAGTAAATGAATCATGTAAGAATCACACGTGAAAGTAAATCAATCGTGTAGCAATTTGATGAAACTCCTGAAGAGTTTCAGCCCTGACATGTTTATCTTCAGGACTAAGCAGGCAGAGGAAGAGAGAATCAGTAAACAGCTCACACTGATGACCACAGAGGTGATTACTGCTAGAGTATTGACCAGGAGTGGAAGGATTGTGGAGATTATCCTGAAAAAATCGATTCCGACTCTCTCCTCAGGTCAGAGATCATCATTTCTTCTTGCGGAATTGTTCATATTTTCCATGAACGCAACGTGTGTTTAGTAACAAAGGGTCGAAGTGTCAAAAAATAAAAAAAACGCCGTCAAGCCAATGGGGAGCTCCTGACCTTGAGAGTCTTAATTACGGAGAGCCACCAGTGAGAAATGTTTATGAGGTGCTGATATTGCATTTTGACATTTTGATTAATTTCACAGGTGTGCATAAGAAACAAAAGCAGCAGCTGCTACAGCCGGGAAATGTCACCGAGCTTGTCAGAGGAAAGCACTGGGGCTAAAACATGAGAATGTTTATTAAGGAAAGGAAAAAAAAACCTCATGCTCCACATGGGATATGAACCGTAACCCAGAGACACCTCAACACGTTAAAACCCAGAGTATATGAATCATGTGTAAGAATCACATGTGAGAGTAAATGAATCATGTGTAAGAATCACATGTGAGAGTAAATGAATCATGTTTAAGAGTCACATATGAGAGTAAATGAATCATGTGTAAGAATCATAT
The DNA here is from genome assembly GCF_019097595.1 of Hemibagrus wyckioides. Taxonomy (NCBI): domain Eukaryota; kingdom Metazoa; phylum Chordata; class Actinopteri; order Siluriformes; family Bagridae; genus Hemibagrus; species Hemibagrus wyckioides. The sequence continues at coordinate 3,353,213 of NC_080734.1, read as the reverse complement.
TTGAGATTAAATGACTCGTGTGAAAGAATCACATGTGAAAGTAAATGAATCATGTGTAAGAAACACGCGAGAGTAAATGAATCATGTGTAAGAATCACATTTGAGATTAAATGAATCATGTGTAAGAGTAAACTAATCATGTGTAAGAATCACATTTGAGATTAAATGAATCATGCGTAAGAATCATGTGTGAGAGTAAATGAATCATGTGTAAGTCACATATGAGAGTAAATGAATCATGTGTAAGAATCACGTGTGAGAGTAAATGAATCATTTTTAAGAGTCACATGTGAGAGTAAATGAATCATGTTTAAGAGTCACATGTGAGAGTAAATGAATCATGTGTAAGAATCACATTTGAGATTAAATGAATCATGTGTAAGAATCGCATGTGAGAGTAAATGAATCATGTGTAAGAGTAAATGAATCATGTGTAAGAATCACATTTGAGATTAAATGAATCATGTGTAAGAATCACATTTGAGATTAAATGACTCGTGTGAAAGAATCACATGTGAAAGTAAATGAATCATGTGTAAGAAACACGTGAGAGTAAACTAATCATGTGTAAGAATCACATTTGAGATTAAATGAATCATGTGTAAGAATCACATGTGAGAGTAAATGAATCATGTGCAAGAATCACATGTGAGAGTAAATGAATCATGTGTAAGAGTCACATGTGAGAGTAAATGAATCATGTGTAAGACTCACATGTGAGAGTAAATGAATCATGTTTAAGAGTCACATTTGAGATTAAATGAATCATGTGTAAGAATCACATTTGAGATTAAATGACTCGTATGAAAGAATCACATGTGAAAGTAAATGAATCATGTGTAAGAAACACGTGAGAGTAAACTAATCATGTGTAAGAATCACATTTGAGATTAAATGAATCATGTGTAAGAATCACATGTGAGAGTAAATGAATCATGTGTAAGACTCACATGTGAGAGTAAATGAATCATGTGTAAGAGTCACATGTGAGAGTAAATGAATCATGTACGAATCAGATGTGTGAATATATGAATTGTGTCTGAATCACATGTGAGAGTAAATGAGTCATGTGTAAGAATCACATCTGAGATTAAATGACTCGTATGTAAGAATCACATGTCAGAGTAAATGAATCATGTGAAAGAATCACATGTCAGAGAAAATGAATCATATTTAAGAATCAGATGTGAGAGTAAATGAATCATGTGTAAGAATCAAGTGTAAGAGTAAAAGAGTAAATGAATCATATTTAAGAATCAGATGTGCAAGTATATGAATTGTGTCTGAATCATGTGTGAGAGTAAATGAATCATGTGTAAGAATCACGTGAGCGAGTAAATGAATCATGTGTAAGAATCACATGTGAGAGTAAATGAATCATATTTAAGAATCAGATGTGCGAGTATATGAATTGTGTCTGAATCACATCTGAGAATAAATCAACTGTGTGAAAGAATCACACGTGAGAGTAAATGAATCATCAGAGACACCTCAGACGTTGAAACCCGGAGATTGACCCACTCAGTGATGATGTGCTAACTGACTGCTCCAGTCCAGCTCTTTGAGCTTCGATTGGATTTATAATCGTCAGGAACACATGAAATAAAGATCGGCGATGAAATATTTTCTGTATCGACATCATAAATCTGCTCTGATTCGCTTGCTAACAAGACTCGTTTTTCACCAGCACTCTTCCCTCACATGTAACCTTGAGGTAAAACCCGGAGGGGGCCGAAAAAAAAACTCAACAAAGAACGCTTGATGTCACTTGTCACGTTTTTTTTTTTTTTTTGGGATGTTGCAATTTTATCTCTTGCCTCTTTCGTCTCGCTGCTTCCCAGGGGATCACATGCATGAAACAAAAAAAGTGTGTGTGTGGGGGAAAAAAAGGAAAATAGAACACCAAGTGTAACTGCATGCTAACGGTGGCATTATGGTTGCCATGGTAACAAGCACCATGCCGTCATCTTTTCTGCTTCGGGTTTTTTTCTTTTTTCGTCTTCGCCACTCTTCCTGTCATCACCTCGTCCCTGCTTCCCCTTGCTGTTCTAACTTTAGTCTTGCCGTACTTTAAAGCTGTGTGTGTTTCTATGCCTAAACTATGACAGTTACAATTAAAGTCACTTCCCTAAGTAAGGAGAATCATGAGAAGGTATGTTTCCACTTATTTATCAATTGTAATGAGTTTGTAATGTAACAATTCATCATTTTCAACTCATCATCCCCTCTTTTATATTTCTATAAAATGACCACAGGCCTTATGACCACCTGCCTAATATTGTGTTGGTCCCCCTTTTGCTGCTGAATCAGCCCTGACCCGTCCTGCACTGTGTATTCTGACCCCTTTCTATCAGAACCAGCATTGACTTCTTCAGCAGTTTGAGCAACAGTAGCTCGTCTGTTGGATCAGATCACACGGGTCAGCCTTCACTCCCCACGTGCATCAATGAGCCTTGACCGCCCATGACTCTGTCACCGGGTCACCACTGTTCCTTCCCTACCAGACATTTGGAACCCCAAAAATTGTGATAGCAGGGCAAACATCCATACTGAGCCTGAGCACCTCGGACATCACTGTAGAGTAATTAACCCAGTAAGTTTGCAGTTTAGAACAAGTAAAGAACATATGACTCAAATTGCACTGAGATGCTTGACATCTGTCACATCTGTCCTCTATAGTAACAGTACATTACAGATAAACGGGCCTTAGAGAAATGGATTCTATGTAGAATGTTAAATTGTATAAGGCTCAGACGAGCACACGTCGTACCAGAACGTATTCTATCCAATGCAGCGGCCCACCATGCCTCTTCAAAATTCTCTCCAAGCTCACCCTCCCACACTCTTTTAATTTTATCAATAGCACTCCCATCTGAACATAATAGCTAACCATAAATTCTTGGAATTCGTGACTTGTGATGAGGGTTAAACTTTCAAAGTTCTTCCCATTCTTGTATAGGGGGTGAAGAGGGGTAATTAGGAAACAGAGCGGCAGCACAATGTCTAACCTGTAAAAACCGGAACAGATGGGATTCAGGCAGCCCCAGTTCAGAAGACAACTGTACATAATTGCAGAAGGTACCTTCTTTATATAGCTCTTGAAAGCATCTGATGCATTTTCCATGCCATTGCTTAAAAACAGGATCAGTAATAGATGGTGGAAACATGTGATTCTCCTGTAGCAGCATTAATGATGAGGCAGAGATAAATTTGAAGTGCTGCCTGCACTGACCCCAGATCTGAAGGGTGGATATGACTACTGGATTTTGTGTTAAGGAAGTAACTTCACAAGATGGGGTGAAGTAAGCAATGCCAATAAAGAGGTAGATATACATGAACTTGCCTCCAATCTGCACCTTAGTGCAGTGGATGAACTGAGTTTATGTTAATTTATGAACATTTGCTGACCAGTACTAGAACATAAAATTGGGCAGCGCAAGCCCACCACTAAGCCGACATCTAGGAAGTAATGATTCTGGGCACTTTACTGCCCCACAGAAAGTGAGTAACAATCTGGTCAGTAGATTTAAAGAAATGCTTAGGAAGAAATAAAGGAATGTCCTTGGACCACTGTTGATAGATACTGACCACTGCAGACCGGGAACACCCCACAAGAGCTGCAGTTTTGGAGATGCTCTGATCCAGTGGTCTAGCCATCACAATTTGGCCCTTCATCAAACTCAAAGCTCAAATCCTTACACTTGTCCATTTTTCCTGCTTCTAACATCAACTTTGAGGATAAAATGTTGACTTGCTACCTAATATATCCCACCCACAGTAATTCTGGCTAACCCCACCCATTCGCACAGTAATTCTGGCTAACCCCACCCATTCACACAGTAATTCTGGCTAACCCCACCCATTCACACAGTAATTCTGGCTAACCCCCACCCATTTGCACAGTAATTCTGGCTAACCCCCACCCATTCACACAGTAATTCTGGCTAACCCCACCCATTCACACAGTAATTCTGGCTAACCCCACCCATTCACACAGTAATTCTGGCTAACCCCCACCCATTTGCACAGTAATTCTGGCTAACCCCACCCATTCACACAGTAATTCTGGCTAACCCCACCCATTCGCACAGTAATTCTGGCTAACCCCACCCATTCACACAGTAATTCTGGCTAACCCCACCCATTCACACAGTAATTCTGGCTAACCCCACCCATTCACACAGTAATTCTGGCTAACCCCACCCATTCACACAGTAATTCTGGCTAACCCCCACCCATTCGCACAGTAATTCTGGCTAACCCCACCCATTCACACAGTAATTCTGGCTAACCCCACCCATTCACACAGTAATTCTGGCTAACCCCCACCCATTTGCACAGTAATTCTGGCTAACCCCACCCATTCACACAGTAATTCTGGCTAACCCCACCCATTCGCACAGTAACTCTGGCTAACCCCACCCATTCGCACAGTAATTCTGGCTAAATCCGCTTAATTAGTTCTAACCAACCTCACCCATTCTTGCAGTTATAAAAATAAATAAGGTGAAAATGATGAAAGAAGCACAAGGCAGTCTGTATTATATATTATATATGAGTTCTTTTTGTCTCATTGAAATATTCGTAACAATTAGTTAGTTAATGTAGAAAAAATTAAAACAACAACAACAAAATTTCCTTTACTTTTGGCAAAGAATGTACCTTTCATCTACTGATCTTTAATATAGACAAATGTGTACTGTATTTTATAATATTGATAAAAACTGACCCGTCTATCACGATTATTTCAGAGTAAGAGATGCTTTTATATGAAGTCATTTTTTTATGTAATTCAGTGTTATACTGTATATCCATTTTCCTCTAAGCAAGTAACCACGGCAACGGTTTTATAGCTGTTTCCTAACAAAGGGTCCTGCAGCAGGGGGAACTAAAAATAGTTTCCTTTGCTAATGCTCAGCCTGAGGTTATCTGAGATCTGCGAGTAGTGGGATTGCCTCATTTATTTTTTTATTCATTTATTTGTTTACAAGCGAATAAGCAGTGATGTCATCTGTGTAGATGATGTCATTAGCATTGCTGCCAGTGGGCTAATTGCATTTCCCTTTTTTTTTCGTTTAATAGTGAAACAGAGGTTGAGCCGCAGACGAATAAACCATTTTGCTTCAGGACCGTGTCAATTGCAGTGGTAAAGACTTTTACTCATGAATTAATTAAAGGATAGAATTACTGTCTGATTCTCCACTAATAGTTCTTGAGGTTGGATTTCTTCTCTCTCATCAGGGTGTCTTCAGAAGCGCCGTTGGACGCTGTGTCCTTTTGATCATGTCAGGAAGGTAGGCTTGTCCCTCGCAGCGGGAGAATCCTGTACCGACATTCCCACAGTTTTGATTTTAATGAACTGCTCCATTAGGGGCCAGGCACTGGATCTTCTTGGACACGCGAGATAAAATTCCCAGAGCTTTACTGAAATGTTAGAGGAGGATGTTCTCCACTTCCAGTTGTTCATCTGAACATAATCATGCTTGGATTACTAAAAGGCAACAAGCACATGCTGACACAAAGCACTACATGCTAAATTGTTCAATCTGTAAAGAAAAACCATGACCCCCTGGGGCCAGACTGCTCTGGCAATTAAATATTCCAATACCTTGAAAGCCTTTTTCTCTGTCGGTCTTTAGTAGATGTGTCTCTGTGATCACACTCTGCTCATGGTTTACCTGTAATATATGTTTCTGCAGGAATATTAAGAATCAGGGCAATGTTTCTCCTGCCAATTATTTTACTCTTCCTTCCAGTCTTGGCACAGTGATGAGGAAAAATCATCCAGCTAAATATTAGTTGTTGTTGCCATGTCTCAAATAACCTGGAAGGCTTTTCATGCCAATCCCTCTGTTACCTGCATTCATGCCCAGTCCTGCTGAATGTTTGGCAAATTCCTTCTTTTCCTATAGTAATTGTAAAAAAAAATCCATTTGCTGAAACAGAAAGTTATCTTTGGTACTACTAAAATTTTTAAGAATCCTGCCCATTACTACAGGAATTTTGACCAATTCCACTGATTCCTGTACAAATTCTGACCAATTCCTCTCACTCTTGCAGAAATTCTGACCAATTCCACTCACTCTAGCAGGAATTCTAACCAATTTCACCAACTCTAACAGGAATTCTAACCAATTCCACCCACTCTTGCAGGAATTCTGACTAATTCTTCCACTCTTGCAGAAATTCTGACCAATTCTTCCACTCTATCAGGAATTCTGACCAATTCCACCCACTCTTGCTGGAACTCTGACCATTTCCACCCTCTCTTGCTGAAATTCTGACAAATTCCACCCACTCTACAGGAGTTGTGTCAAATCCCATCCAGTGGGCAGTGGTGGTTCAAGTGGTTAAGGCTCTGGGTTGTTAAATTGAAAGGTCAATGTTCACACACCAGCTCTGCCAAGCCCCTGAGCAAGGCCCTTGACCCTCTCTAATCCAGGGGTACAGCATCATGGCTGTGCTAGGACCCTAATGCTGGGATATACAAATATACTGAGACATACTGCTGTATGTGACAAAAATAAAAGCTTCTTACAGGAATTATGACCAATCCCAGCCCCTCTCACAGGAACTCTGACCAATTCCACCAGTCACCAAAAAATCTCTGACCAATCTCACTTGCCTTAACAGAAATTTTGACCAATCCCACCGACTCTTGGGGGACGTTTGAGCAATTTGTGCTGCTCCTACAGGAATTCTGACCAATCCCACCCACTCTAGCAGGTATTCTGTCCAATTAACCGACTCTAGCAGGGGTTCTGTCCAGTCCCACCCATTGGGGTAGTGGTGGCTCAAGTGGTTGTTGACAGGAAGGTCAGGGTTCAAGCACCAGCTCTATCTAGATCTATCTATCTATCTATCTATCTATCTATCTATCTATCTATCTATCTATCTATCTATCTATCTATCTATCTATCTATCTATCTATCTAAAAGTTTAACCAATATCACCTTCTATCAAAGAAAGATTGTCTATTCATTCCCAGTCCTCGAGAAAGTTTGACTGATCATTACTTATGAATGTGTTTTGTTTTTTTTAAAACTTATAGCATTTAAAAAGCCTTTATCAGCCAACAGACAGCTGGATTTGAGCCATATTCCAGAACCTTCTCTCATGATTAATATGTAAAGAAAATTAACCAGATGCTATGCAGCGAATTCCCCGTGTTGTTCCCCGGTGTACTATTCCAGACAGATGTGACAAATACAGCATGGATTATCATTGGAATTATATAATTAAAAGCTGCACTGGGATGATGAATGAGCTGAGTTTCCTCAGCTATAAAGTCCCAACCCACCACAGTGTGCTGAACTTCAGTGAGGAGGAAAAGTAATGGACACTCTCGCTAAAGCAGAAGGGGAAATAAGAAAGCCTGACCTTTTCTCCATATGCTCCATTAAAGACGTAAATGTGAATCACACCCAAGTGAGTTTTTTCTGAAACAACTTGGTATAAAACCGGCTCAGTGAATAGTTAGCAAAGGAATAAACTAGCATGGGAATCATTTCTATGATGGCGGCTCACCCAAAGCATTGCCTTACCTGGCTCGCTAACAACTGGCTCAGTAAAGCCAGTCACTTACAAGTTTCCTGTCTTTAAGGAGTCCCAATATGTGGATTTTTGGATAGAATTGTGGTGGATTGAAGGGGGTGTGTCTAAATAAAGGATTGACATGAGCCCTGTGTAAAATTGGACAAACATTCTGCCATAATTGTATTTGTCCAAATGTTGTACTAGAATTAAATTAAACAACAACAACAACAACAAATCCAAATATTGCACCTTTAAAGAGAAAAACAAAGATATCTTAAAAAAAAACAGGACAAATTACTGCATCATTAGTTTTGACTCCGCCCCCCGTCTCTAATTGGTCCAAATACCATGTTATCATAGCAGTGTTTCTTGTGGTTCTATAAGCAGCTAGTAAAATGTCTGCACTATATATTTTCCAGCACAAGCATTTCAAAGCAATCCTGCAGCAGCAGGAGATCCAGGCAGCACAGTGTTACCAATGTCACAAAGTCGACTCATGACCGAAGAGAACGCAAACCTAGCAGGAGATAAATTAATAAACGCTTTCGTTTGACATCGTAGTTTGCACATTGTCACTTTATTCAATTTCTCATTCTGTATATTTGCTCATAAAAAAACAGCAGAGATTCAACCGATCGGAGAAACTGAAACAATAAAGACCTGCTGGATATCCTGCAGAGACGTGTTTACAGTCGAGAGAGTGTATAGTGTGTGTGTGAGGATGATATTGTGTGTGTGTGTGGTATGAGGTAATATTACCATATAGATGAGTTGTGTTTGAGTGTCATTTTCATTTTGATGAAGAAAAGCAGTGAGGAGAACATCGAGAGCTGAAGTCCAGCTGTATGGCTGAGAGCGGAGTGTGAGCATCCTACTGAGTGAACACTGGAAATGGGGGCGTGGCCAAATACGAATACATTAAACAGATTAGTATATTCCAATACAGATGAATGGATTTAAAAAGTGTCAGATAATGTAAATTATAATAAACCAAGAAAACTTTCATATCATGCTATAACACATTCATAATGCATTATACACATTGTTATATTTATTCATTAGATTATTGACATCTTTATTATGCATTATGAAAAGTCCAAGTAGTGTTCATAACGTTATAGCACTAAAAGGAAAGAAATACAACCCGAAATGTTTTTTTTTTTAATAAAAAAAATACAAAAATAAATGAATAAATAGATAAATATATAAATAAATAAATAAAAATGTAATAAAGAAAATAAATAAAGAATTTTGGGCACATTTTTAAAATTTAATTCTTCTTTGTCTTATAAATATATATATATATATATATATATATATATATATATATATATATATATATATATATATATACATTTACATGTGTGTCAAGTATGTTTAAAATTATGCCTTAATTATTACTTTTTTAAAATATTTCCTTAACATGTAAATGACAGATTTTGTGCAAATATTTAGCATAACAAAATATTATAAAATTTCAATGCACTGAATATTGATTCAGGATTTTTTCCCTGGCTTAAATCCAAACGCGAGTACGGATACGCAGCATGCCATTGCATCACTCTCCTACTTTTTAACTCCAGGACATGATTTGACACAGAGTAATTTCTGTCTGCCGTTAGCTGAACGGCTAATTACATGTTACACACACCCGGGCGCTGAACACAAAAGTACTCGATCTTTCTATTCTTGCTTTTTTCTCCACATGGCAGAGATTATAACCTTCCACACAACAATTATCCTCTTTGTTCTTTCCTTCCTTCTATTTTTCCACTCAGAACCCACACATTACTTGCAATTCTTCTGATAACTAAGACGTTCTCTTTGCTAGCTCTTTCATCGCCTGTTTAAGAGACACATGAGACCCGGTTCTCCGTCTTAAAAGTTTGAGAGTGAATCCAAAATGTTTTATTTTGAATCCCTATGGTGCTATTTTTCACGAATTAGGGTTTAATAACAGTTCAGATACATTGTTAAACACACACACACACACACACACACACAAACACACACAAACACACACGTCAGTTACATATCAGCATCATTAGAGTGACATAAACACTAAAGAAAAGGAAATTCCTATAAACATTACTTATTTGACATCAACGATAACATGTTTATTACATGTTTATAAACACGCCATGACTCCATTAACATTCAGTGACTCAACATCGTCACTGAATGTTAATGGAGCAACTCAGCATCGTCATTAACATATCACCTCTACATCTTACAGTACACACACACACACACACACACACACATCAGTTACACATCGGCATCATTAGAGTGACAAACATGTCATAAACACAAAAGAAGAAAAGAAATTGCTATAAACGTTACTTATTACAATATGAAAAAAATAGACATCAACAGTAACATGTTTATTACATGTTTATAAACACTCCATGACTCCATTAACATCCAGTAACATCCAGCAACTCAACATCATTAACATATCACCGTCGGACACCTCGACAGCTTACAGTACACACACACACACACACAAACACACACACACAACAGTTACACATCGGCATCATAAGCGTGACAAACATGTCATAAACACTAAAGAAAAGGAAATTGCTATATATCTATTACAATATAACAAGAACATAGACATCAGTATTAACATGTTTATTACACATTTATAAACATCGTTTATGATTCTGTGACATCCAGAGACTCACCAGCGCCATCACATCATTAACATGTAAGCCTTGACAGCTTACAGCACACACACACACACACACACACACACACAGAAACCTTTTGACACCTTCTCTCTAATTAGCATGCTTACAGCAGTTATAAACCTTCGTAAGATATTTCCAAACACTCCTTCACACTTGGCCTACAGGTTTGTGTTGTTTACTCATGTCACAGATCCGGTTCATATTTTACTCCCAGTTCAGAATCGATGCTCATAACACATGAGGCTAGGCAACCATGGCAACCAGCATTTATACCAGGTCACTAAAAAAAGAAGAAAGACATGAATTTGTGTGTTAAGTAGATCTATACGTCTATACGTATTAAAGATCTATACGTCCGGCTATACGGCGGTCTGTGGAAACGTTTTCGTTATAAAGCAATGTAATGTAACGGACATGGAGCGTCAGCAAAATAATGACTAAAGCAGCTTAATATCTTATTATTACATTTCTTTGCGGGGATTAATTATAAACAACAACAAACAAACAAACAAAAACAAACAAACAAAAAATGCATTTGTTTCATTTACTTCTACAATTTTAGGACATACATCTTTTATTATATTCAGACTGATTAAACAGTAATACTTCAACCCTGTGTCATTAGAATGACATATCCATGTTATAAACACGTCATAAACAATGCTATTATAATTTTTACATACAGCAACACACAAGAGTCATAATAACACTAACATACGGAGATGGCGTATGGTATCACGATGGCTTATGTCACACACTAATCTGTTGCTGGTGTCACTCGACTGGTTATAAAGCCGCCATAAGATGCCAATCCAAACGCTCGTTTCTGATTGGCTGGCCACTGCGTGCTATCTCTTAAGCTAATAATACAATACATGCCTCTGATATCATGAGATATGTTGCGTAAAGGTGTGAGTTACACAATTTTTAAAAAATTAATTTAGTCATTAATTAATTAATTATTTATTTGTTGGTTCATTATCAGCACACTCATGATACTTTGTAATCATGATAACAAAGCATCACCAGTTTTGATGTGAGGTCATTGAATACAAGTGAGATAATGGACACGGTTTTATATGTTGATAATAATAATAATAATAATAATAATAATAATAATAATAATAATTTATTAATAGATCAATTGTTTTTAGGTGTATAATATTGGGAAATGTTAGCAAAAACACAACTTAATTAACAAAGTCAATTATGATGTCATGATTCCACCTTAGGTATCTATATTATTATTATTATTATTATTATTATTATTATTATTATTATTATTATTATTATTATTATTATTATTATTATTATTCTTTAGTGTTTATTATGCGTTTATGTCACTCTAATGATGACAATGTGTAAGTGTGACTGAAGTGTGTGTGTGTGTGTGTGTGTGCATCTGTGTGTGTGTATCTCTGTGTGTGTGTGTGTGTGTGTGTGTGTGTGTGTGTGTGTGTGTGTGTGTGTGTGTGCGTCTGTGTGTACTGTAAGATGTAGAGGTGATGTATGTTAATGATGATGCTGTTGAGCCACTGGATGTAAACAGAATCATGGCATGTTTATAAACGTGTAATAAACATATATGTTCTTGTTATATTGTGATGAGTAATGTTATAGCAGTTCAAAGTACATCTTCACACTACCATAGTTTGTGTTTAAAATAATTCTAAAAGCTTCAATAAAATATTCTACAGCAGAAAAGGTTACTCACTCCTGATTGGCTGGGAGGTGGGTGATATGCAAATGAGATTTGATACAGCAGTGTTATCTGAATTCATCGTAAATCCAGCAAGATTTAAGGAGTTTCTTGTTAAAGCACCATGACTCTCACCTCAGCTGCTTTGTTCCAAATGAAGGAGAAGCTTGTGTGGAGATCAGACAGTCCGATCTCACACGTCTCCTTAATAATAACAATAACACACTTCTATTTATCACTTGAGTGAGACATGTGACTTGGTCATGTGATGTGCTGGGGCTGATGGGTAATGTAGACCTGAGGTTGTTTTATTTACAAGAGTCTTTACACAAGGCTGCATCTCAATCCGCTCTCTAGTTCACTACTAAAGGCTTTGATCAGGCCAAGCTTAAGTCATGTCTCAATCCCAGTTTAAGTCGTGTCTCAATCCCAGTTTAAATCGTGTCTCAATCCCAGTTTAAGTCGTGTCTCAATCCCAGTTTAAGTCGTATCTCAATCCCAGTTTAAGTCGGGTCTCAATCCCAGTTTAAGTCACGTCTCAATCCCAGTTTAAGTCGCGTCTCAATCTCAGTTTAAGTCGCGTCTTAATCTCAGTTTAAGTCACGTCTCAATCCCATCGATCCATGCACTGGAACATTCTCTTATGTTCTCCAGCAGAAACCCCAGGGATCCTCCATGCTCACTCCCTGTGTTGGTCTCCTTAGTGGAAATCTGGAGCTGGTTGTTTTTCTGGACTCTCAGACAACTTCATCTCCAAATGTTAGCAGCTTCTTCTGATTGTTGCGTCTCTCCAACCATTCCTCTAGTCATTTTTATCATCAACTTTATTTCAGCTTGTGTTTAACTCTGGAACCATTTTAAACCTCCACTAGAGACACCAGCAGCCTGCCTGAAGCAGCAGAACAGACACACCTGCTATCAAGACAAGACAGTTCTAGCAGGTAGAAAGCTGGAAGATGAGTTCGAGGAAATGAGTTTCATTCTAATAAAAAAAGTGAATAGTGATAGTGTGAGAGAATGAAAGAATGAAAAGTGCAGGAAGTGAAAGAAAAAAATTATTTTAACAATATTTTCATACACTATATTGCCAAAAGTTTTGGGACACCCCTCCACATAATTGAGTTCAGGTGTTGTTTTTCAGGGGTTGGACTCGGCCCCTTAGTTCCAGTGAAAGGAACTCTTAATGCTTCAGCTTCATACCAGGACATTTTGGAAAATTTCATGCTCTTTGTGGGAACAGTTTGGGGATGACCCCTTCCTGTTCCAACATGACTGCACACCAGTGACCAAAGCAAGGTCCATAAAGACATGGATGAGTGAGTTTGGTGTGGAGGAACTTGACTGACCTGCACAGAGTCCTGACCTCAACCCCATAGAACACCTTTGGGATGAATTAGAGCGGAGACTGTGAGCCAGAGCTTCTCATCCAACATCAGTGCCTGACCTCACAAATGAGCTTCTAGTGGAATGGTCAAAATTCCCATAAACACACTCCTAAACCTTGTGGAAAGCCTTCCCAGAAGAGTTGAAGCTGTTATGGCTATAAAGGGCGGGACAACTCCATATTACATTCATGTGCATGTAAAGGCAGACGTCCCAAAACTTTAGTTGAAAATCACATTTATTTAGTGGTAAAATTCAGTGTTATATTCAAATGTTCAGGGAAATCGCTTATGTTCTTTTACCCCGAGGCTGGTGCCTTTTCAAAATGCTTTTTCTGACTAGCGGCTAACAACGGCACTCTCAATCTCCTGGGCTCCAGACCCGACAACCTCATTAGTTAATTGGTCGGTTTTCCTAACGCGGCGAACCGAATATCCATACGCTGGTTAAAGCTTTCCTACATATTCAGGCACTTCCTGTGGGGCGATCCTGTAGAGCAGCTGGCTATTTTATTCATTTCTTAAAGAATGATCAACATTTCAGCCTTTTATTTGAGTGTAAAGCGAAATGCAGTTAGAATCAAATTAATTTTATTCATTTCTTTACATCGGTTTGATTCAACTCATGCTGAGAGGTTTCTATGTGTATAAATATATATATAAATATATCCTTCCTCTTGCTGGTTGTATTCATATTCACACCGTAAGAGCTCTGATTTATTAAAAAAACACTCACGCTGGTTTCCTTACAAGCTCCTCAGAGCGTTAATTCCTTCTTAAAAAGAAATTCTTCTTCTTTTCTTCACTTTTTTTACCTCAGAGCTCAAACGAACGACAGAACAAATCAGACTGTTACATCTGTAGAAGCTTATTTCCGGCGATGGAGGAAAAATTTCTCTCCTTTCAGATGGAGAAGTTTTGAAAATCGTGACTTTTATATTAGCGATATGTCGATTAGCATGTAAAACTAGCATGATGATAAAGGTTATAGACACGTGCTCATGAGTTCTGGCCTTGGTGTTGTGGTTTGAACAGATTCTGGATGATTTTTGTTCAGATTTTCCACAGGTTAGCAGAATCCTGTGCTTGAGACTTCAGAGTAGTTTTCTACAAATAAAATCTCACAGGCGTTTTAAGAAATCTAACATTTTTGGCCGCAACAAATGCAATAAAGCTGTGAAATCCTGACGGGACCGAATACCGGTGTTTAATCAGCGCTACGCCTGTAATTACACTGAAGTTCTGTTTTCCTCCTTCAGAAGATTCCTTTGAGATCTGAGTTTTTTTCCTCAGCTGTCAAACACCTCCCTGCGCACATCAACTTATTTACCTTCCTTTTTAATTTTCTTTAAATCATCCATAAACCTCTGATCTACTGAACTGAACACGCTGTTGATGAGACTGAACGCTGAATTATTGCTCATTATCCCATTAAAATCCAATTAAATTACTCATTATCTCATTAAAAATTATTACACAAAGAATAAAAACAGTCATGGCTTTTCAAGGTTTTTTTTGCATGTCCTTCAAGAGTACAGTCCTCTCTGCAATGTCTATATTCTCTTTCTCTCTTTTGCAGACAGAGATGCTAATATTTGTCATGGCAGTAAAGCAGCCTTTGAATCTTGAATTTTGAAAGACAGAGAGAGAGGGGGGGAGGAGAGGAGGGAGGGAGGGGGGGCCTAGGAGAGAGAGAGAGAGAGAGAGAGAGAGAGAGAGACCTGAGACACAGACTAACTCTAAACCTGAGACACAGACTAACTCTGAACCTGAGACACAGACTAACTCTATACCTGAGACACAGACTAACTCTATACCTGAGACACAGACTAACTCTATACCTGAGACATGGACTAACTCTAAACCTGAGACACAGACTAACTCTATACCTGAGACACAGACTAACTCTATACCTGAGACACAGACTAACTCTATACCTGAGACACAGACTAACTCTATACCTGAGACACAGACTAACTCTATACCTGAGACATGGACTAACTCTAAACCTGAGACACAGACTAACTCTATACCTGAGACACGGGCTAACTCTATACCTGAGACACAGACTATCTCTATACCTGAGACACGGACTAACTCTATACCTGAGACACGGACTAACTCTATACCTGAGACACAGACTAATTATACCTGAGACACGGACTAACTCTATACCTGAGACACAGACTATCTCTATACCTGAGACACGGACTAACTCTAAACCTGAGACACGGACTAACTCTAAACCTGAGACACGGACTAACTCTATACCTGAGACACGGACTAATTCTATACCTGAGACACAGACTAACTCTATACCTGAGACACGGACTAATTCTATACCTGAGACACGGACTAACTCTATACCTGAGACACAGACTAACTCTATACCTGAGACACGGACTAACTCTATACCTGAGACACGGACTAATTCTATACCTGAGACACGGACTAACTCTATACCTGAGACACGGACAAACTCTAAGATAAAAGGTAAGTTACAATAAATAACATGTGACTCCACAGAGACACAGAAATTACCCCTGATGCACTGCACATTAGAGTTAAATACTGTGTGATGATATAATAATAATAATTGACTGACCATATAGCTTTTAGTTAGGGTTAATGATGTAGATAATCTGCAGGTGTGTTCTATTAAATAAAGTATTAATAAATTCAGCTACTGAAACTTATACATCACCCAAGACGTTAACATTTTATACACTGATTATAAAAACTATATGTCCTTTTTATGACCACTGAAAGCGCCCAGGTTTCAGAAACAACACTTGGTCAATGAAATGAAACGATCAGGAAGCGTCTAAACTTTTATCTGGCGTAAATTCAGAGATCTCGCTGTTCTCTCCGGCGCAGGGCTTCAGACAGACGCTGACATGCTGGAGGTTTTTCAGGAGTTTAATATGGACAAGGTGCTCGCTGCACAGCTCAGCGTTTTCCCCAGCTGACTCTGCTGAAAGCCTCCAGACGTTTCTGCCTGAGGCCAGACTTTCTCAGAGCTGCTAAAGTGAAAGGTGTTGGCAGAATTTGGCATGATAGCGCAGGGCTAGTTTACCATAGCCTGAGGTGAAAACTTCTTGATTAGCGTGTCAGGGAATTCGCCGTACCTAATGACTTTTTCTGATATTTCCATCTCGATGTGTGACGCAGCTCAGAACACGGGACCTTCAGCAGCAGACCTCCCAGTGTCAAGCTGAGCAAAAGTATTGGAACGGACATTCTTTTACATGAAATTACACTTAATGTCTTGTTGCATGTCTCAAAAACATAAAATTATCATCACTTGAATTATTGTCACATTATAGGTCCTTTCATACAGAAGTATAAAACACAGATAATTTTATTGCTCAAGAAATATTTGAACTTTTTCTAGTAAGTGATCAACTATCAAGTAAAACTAAAATTAGTTAAAGCCATTAAAAAGCTCCCTCTCTTTCTTTCATTCATTCTTTCTTTCTTTCTTTCTTTCTTTCTTTCTTTCTTTCTTTCTTTCTTTCTTTCTTTCTTTCTTTCTTTCAGGAGCAATAACAAGAATGGAGATAATGCTGTATATAACATTGGAGTGATGATTTATTATTATCTATAAATCATACAAAATAAAGCATGTTAACGAACTGAATTCACTCTTTGGCCCAAAAGAAGAGATTACACTAGCTGGGGTTGCATCAAACACACACACACAATGCATACAAGTACACCTGAAGTCATATACTGAAATAACACACACACACACACGGTAAGGCTATATGATGCAAAGTTTCCCACGCATCACGACTCTCTCTGTGGATTTACACCACCGTCATCCATCACTCTTCCTTTCAGCTACCTGTCTGATGTTCAAGGTGAAAAAGCAGCGCTAATAAACCTGCTTTATATAATAAATAAATAAACAAACAAACAAACAAATAAATAAATAAATAAATAAATAAATAAATAAATAAATAAATAAATAAATAAATAAATAAATAAAATCACTACATTCGACATCCCATCATGCAACTCTCCAGAAACAATCAGCCTGAGAGATGTTTACTAATGCTCGTCTCATCACTCCTGGAATTGTCGCTGGTGAATATTAAAGTGGGCGTGTCTCGAACAGCTGGTGCTATAAAGGTGTGTATAACCCTGATGCAGGAAACACATCTGTTCTCTCTCATTAATACCGCGCTCGGAACCTTCCCGTGATTTATGATGCTGTTGTTCGTCTCATTCAGATGATATATTTACATCTCGATGTGTGACAGAGCTGAGAACACAGTACCTTTAGTAGCAGACCTGCCAGTGTTTATGTGAGCAAAAGTATTGGAACGGATAGTCTTTTACATGAAATTACACCTAATATTTAGTTGTGTACCTCAAAAAAAAGAACATTATTATCAATTAAGAAATGTGAGGCTTCAAATAAAATGTATTGTGCTCTATGACGCCAAGGGGGCCGTACATACAGGAGAGGTGAGTGCAAAAGTTTGTGCACCCTCAGGATGATTTTAACAATAAATAAACTTTTTGTGTTGCTTTTATACACCATCCATCACACTGTGACCACTGACCGGTGAAGTGAATAAGACTGAGTATCTCCTCATCATGGCACCTGTTAGTGGGTGGGATATATTAGGCAGCAAGTCAACATTTTGTCCTCAAAGTTGATGTTAGAAGCAGGAAAAATGGACAAGTGTAAGGATTTGAGCGAGTTTGACGAAGGACCAAATTGTGATGGCTAGACCACTGGATCAAAGCATCTCCAAAACTGCAGCTCTTGTGGGGTGTTCCCGGTCTGCAGTGGTCAGTATCTATCAAAAGTGGTCCAAGGAAGGAACAGTGGTGAACCGGTTACAGGGTCATGGGCGGTCAAGGCTCATTGATGCACGTGGGGAGAGAAGGCTGGCCCGTGTGATCCGATCTAACAGACGAGCTACTGTTGCTCAAACTGCTGTTGGAGTTATAATGTAAACTCATGACTCGAACTGTCAATCAATGTAACTATCGCTTCAGTAACCATAGCAATGCTTGGTTAAAAGTAACTGATTTAGCTGTTTACAGTATTTTACAGAAACAAACAAAAAACAAAATAAGCTAAATGAATGTGAAGGTGAAAAATAAGCTTTTAGATCTTAAACTCGAATGTAGCGGCCATTTGTGATCAGGACAAGCTGTGAGAGAACTTTGTTTATTTATTTGTTGTTTGTCTGTTTGTTTGTTTTGTTTTTTATTAATATTTCATATTGTATTTTTTTTATTCTTTAAACCGAACGAAGAATATCGAAGCTGGTCCTCAGGTCGTCATGGAAACAGCTCCCAAGGTTGTATATCTCTGTTGTTTTTCATCCGAACAGGTATGCAAATGAAGCAAATGAGAAATTCATGTCTTTTTTATTTTTTAAAGAAAATCCTAACAGACTGTCGATCACATCGTCTTTGTTCTTTTGTTTTTTTTCTATTTCCCAGATATTTGAGGTTTACAGCACAGAGAATCTTTGATGCTGACATTTCCTTTTTTTTTCCTCCTGATGAAACTGGTCTTAGATGCTCACCCTATCTCCGGAGGGGATGAAGAGCGACGGCGGTGGCGGCGAGCCTCACGGGGAGGCGGTGCTTATCTGAGTGGATCAGACAGAGCGGGGATTGGTGGCCTCTTTCTCAGCTCGGAGTGCTGAGAGTAGATAAAACGCTTCGCCCTCTTCTTCCGATTATCTCGGCGTGGAGGAAAAACCTCCTCCGCTCTCTCTACTGTCACAGCCGGAGCACTTTATCTTCTCCAAGTCATTTATTTCCCAGATGAAATCACCAGGGTCGACCCGAGCCAAAGCGCCGGGAGAATTTACGGGGACGTGACGGGCGGGTGTGTGAAAGCGGCTCAGAAAGGGACCATGTGTGTTTGTGTTAGGTTTGAAATGCAACTCTTTCACTAGGAGCTCCAGAAAATTCCTGGGGAACATTCCCGGGATTCATGGCAGGTTATGGACTGATTTTCTTCGGATCAGACGAATCCCTGTGCAGTTCACACCTCCAAGGTTGCCAGATTTTTAATAATTAAATAACTGTAAGACAGAGTTTTCCACAAGCCTTTAAAATACAAGCACTTGTATTTCAGCTGGAAACATTTAGAGATAGAAAATACTGACTGCAGAAGAAAATAGCTGTATTTTATTTGCTGATTTGCTGGCCACTTTATTAGGAACACCTGAACTTTCATGCAGTTCAAGTCAGTTTTATTGTGTAGCCCTTTTAACAACGGACATTGTCCCGAAGCAGCTGTACACGAGAACATAAGAAACATAGAACAAAAAGTTCAGGATCAATATTATCAATTTATTTCTATTTATCCGTAATGAGCAAGCCTGTGGTGATAAAAACTCCCTTAGATGGAGGACGAAGAAACTTTGAAAGAGAACCTCATCCTCATCTGGGTGACACCCTGTGTGATTATGAATGTTTATAAACACCAGAGAGTGTGATTATAAATGATTATAAACACCAGAGAGTGTGATTATAAATGATTATAAACACCAGAGAATGTGATTATAAATGATTATAAACACCAGAGAGTGGGATTATAAATGTTTATAAACACCAGAGAATGTGATTATAAATGATTATAAACAGCAGAGAGTGGGATTATAAATGATTATAAACAGAGTGTGATTATAAATGATTATAAACACCAGAGAATGTGATTATAAATGATTATAAACACCAGAGAGTGGGATTATAAATGATTATAAACACCAGAGAGTGTGATTATAAATGATTATAAACACCGGAGAGTGGGATTATAAATGATTATAAACAGAGTGTGATTATAAATGATTATAAACAGCAGAGAGTGGGATTATAAATGATTATAAACAGAGTGTGATTATAAATGATTATAAACACCAGAGAGTGGGATTATAAATGATTATAAACACCAGAGAGTGTGATTATAAATGATTATAAACAGCAGAGAGTGGGATTATAAATGATTATAAACAGTGTGATTATAAATGATTATAAACACCAGAGAGTGTTATTATAAATGATTATAAACACCAGAGTGTGTGATTATAAATGATTATAAACACCAGAGAGTGTGATCATAAATGATTATAAACACCAGAGTGTGTGATTATAAATGATTATAAACACCAGAGAGTGTGATTATAAATGATTATAAACAGCAGAGAGTGTGATTATAAATGATTATAAACACCAGAGAGTGTGATTATAAATGATTATAAACAGCAGAGAGTGGGATTATAAATGATTATAAACACCAGAGAGTGTGATTATAAATGATTATAAACACCAGAGAGTGTGATTATAAATGATTATAAACACCAGAGAGTGTGATTATAAATGATTATAAACACCAGAGAGTGTGATTATAAATGATTATAAACACAGAGAGTGTGATTATAAATGATTAGAAACACCAGAGAGTGTGATTATAAATGATTAGAAACACCAGAGAGTGGGATTATAAATGATTATAAACACCAGAGAGTGTGATTATAAATGATTATAAACACCAGAGAGTGTGATTATAAATGATTATAAACACCAGAGAGTGGGATTATAAATGATTATAAACAGCAGAGAGTGGGATTATAAATGATTATAAACAGCAGAGAGTGTGATTATAAATGATTATAAACACAGAGAGTGTGATTATAAATGATTAGAAACACAGAGAGTGTGATTATAAATGATTATAAACACAGAGAGTGTGATTATAAATGATTATAAACACAGAGAGTGGGATTATAAATGATTATAAACACAGAGAGTGTGATTATAAATGATTAGAAACACCAGAGAGTGGGATTATAAATGATTATAAACACCAGAGAGTGTGATTATAAATGATTATAAACACCAGAGAGTGTGATTATAAATGATTATAAACAGCAGAGAGTGGGATTATAAATGATTATAAACAGCAGAGTGTGATTATAAATGATTATAAACACCAGAGTGTGATTATAAATGATTATAAACACCAGAGAGTGGGATTATAAATGATTATAAACACCAGAGAGTGGGATTATAAATGATTATAAACACAGAGAGTGGGATTATAAATAATCTCCTTTCTACAGTCATATATAACGCAGAACAGTGTCTAGAGTTGTACAGAATGGCCCAAAAGACAGGAAGCAGGTATTGCTGTCAGAGGAGAATGATGAGATCTGAGAGGAGATATGAAACCACATGTCATCACTCTGTACACACACACTGAGGTGAAGAGCATCTCACACCTCCAGGAAGACGGGCTACACCAGCAGAAGGCCACATCAGGGTCCAGGAAAGGCACAGACACAGAAATGGAACTCTCTGAACGTTTTTCTGGCGTCTAATCTTCCATATACGGCGTGTCTGAGATGTGACTGATGGTGTAATTATGCAAAATGTAAAGCAATTAAAAGCAAACAAATAAATCAAACAGGTTCTAACATAGTCCATAAACACGCAAGCTTCTGTTCCGGCTTCCTAAGAGCTCACTACATCCTCCATCCTTCAGGGAGACAGGAGTGTGTGAAGCTGCACTGAAATAAAAACAACAACAACAACAACAAACATATTTGTGAGGTGAATGTTCACTGCTGAGTTCTATAAAGAACCATTACCAAGAACCAAAGTGAAAAAAGGTTCTTTAGATGACAAAATGGTTCTTAATGGCACTGAAGGGGAAAAAAAGCTTCTTTTGGGAACCATAAAGGGAACCCTCTGTTTCAGGGTTCTACAGTACGCTATTAAAATGAATGGTTCCATACAGAAATGGTTCTGGTACTTGCTTTATATATACTCTTACATACACACAAGGGCTCTTTAATAGTTCTATGAAGAACCTTTAACATATAAGGAATGTTTCCATGGCATTAAAGGTTCTCTGTAGTGAAAAAAAAAGGTTCTTTAGACTACAAAACAGTTCTTTAATAAGAACATTTACTTGTTTGCTTCAATGCTGTGGTTATAATAACGTGGTTCTATTGTTCTATGAAGAACCTTTAACATCAAGGGAACCTTTCCATAGCACTAAAGGTTCTTTATAGTGTAAAAAAGGTTTTTTAGATGACAAAATGTTTCTTAATGGCCCTAAAGGGAAAAATAATTAAGAGCCATTTACTGAAAGCTTCTTTTGGGAACCATAAAGGGAACTCTGCTTTAGGGGTTTAGGGTTCTACAGTACACTATTAAAATGAATGGTTCTATACAGAACCGAAAATGGTTCTTTTACTTCCTTGCTTTATATACTGTACACTCTTAAAAATAAGCATTCTTAAATGGTTCTGTGAAGAACATTTAACATATATGGAAGGTTCTCTGTAGTACAAAAAAGGTTCTTTAGACTACAAAAAGGTTCTCTACTAAGGACATTTCCTTGTTTAATACAGTTTACCAAGGTTCTTCACTCATTTATTCAGCACTAAGAACTATTTACTGAAAGGGGAACCAGAAATGGTTCTTCTGTGGCATCACTTTGAAACCCCTCTTTTTGGGTCTTCGTGGAACCTTTATTTTTAAGAGTGTGTATGTATTTTTTGTTACTAAGAATTTTAGATGATGAACTATTTTGTGGTTCCGTATATGACCGGAGTGAAACCACTTTATGAGGCTCTTGACGCTGCGCTCTTCCTTTCCCTCAGCATCACATCACAGAACATCACAGCAAAGGACTTTCACATCCTTTATCAAAACTTTCCACATTTACGGATTTTCTCCGGCCGATAAGAACAGGAAAATGTGCTGAGTGGGATTTCAATATTTATCTGCCGGTGTTTATCCCTTCATGTCGTTCAGCCTGCTGATAAAAACCTCTGCTTCAAACACCTCCATCATCAAAACAATTCATCCTCACTGTATTTATATTCCACCTAAAAAACATCCTTTCTGTCCTTTTGATGTACTGATACGAGATACGAGGCGAGGCGAGACGAGGCGAGGCGAGACGAGTTCACCTCCGGGATAAACGGCTTTTCAGTCCTGATGCACTTTTTCTTTTTTTTTCTTTTGAATTGTTGCTAGAGATAAAAAAAAGGTGAAGTGACAGCAGCCGTGTTTACATACAGGAGCAGATTAAGTTCTCAGGTCATGTTGACTGTGTGAGTGTCTGTGTGTGAGTGTGAGTGTCTGTGTGTGAGTGTGAGTGTGTGTGTGACTGTGTGAGTGTCTGTGTGTGAGTGTGAGTGTCTGTGTGTGAGTGTGAGTGTGTGACTGTGTGAGTGTCTGTGTGTGAGTGTGTGACTGTGAGTGTCTGTGTGTGTGTGTGAGTGTGAGTGTGTGACTGTGAGTGTCTGTGTGTGAGTGTGTGAGTGTCTGTGTGTGAGTGTGTGACTGTGTGAGTGTGTGACTGTGTGAGTGTGAGTGTCTGTGTGTGTGTGTGACTGTGAGTGTCTGTGTGTGAGTGTGTGTGTGAGTGTCTGTGTGTGAGTGTGAGTGTGTGACTGTGTCTGTGTGAGTGTGAGTGTCTGTGTGTGAGTGTGTGACTGTGTGAGTGTGAGTGTCTGTGTGTGAGTGTGTGAGTGTGAGTGTGTGAGTGTCTGTGTGTGAGTGTGAGTGTGTGAGTGTCTGTGTGTGAGTGTGTGACTGTGTCTGTGTGAGTGTGAGTGTCTGTGTGTGAGTGTGTGACTGTGTGAGTGTGTGAGTGTGAGTGTGTGTGTGAGTGTGTGTGTGTGAGTGTGTGAGTGTGTGAGTGTCTGTGTGTGAGTGTGAGTGTCTGTGTGTGAGTGTGAGTGTGTGACTGTGTGAGTGTCTGTGTGTGAGTGTGTGACTGTGAGTGTCTGTGTGTGAGTGTGAGTGTGAGTGTGTGACTGTGAGTGTCTGTGTGTGAGTGTGTGAGTGTCTGTGTGTGAGTGTGTGACTGTGTGAGTGTGTGACTGTGTGAGTGTGAGTGTCTGTGTGTGTGTGTGACTGTGAGTGTCTGTGTGTGAGTGTGTGTGTGAGTGTCTGTGTGTGAGTGTGAGTGTGTGACTGTGTCTGTGTGAGTGTGAGTGTCTGTGTGTGAGTGTGTGACTGTGTGAGTGTGAGTGTCTGTGTGTGAGTGTGTGAGTGTGAGTGTGTGAGTGTCTGTGTGTGAGTGTGAGTGTGTGAGTGTCTGTGTGTGAGTGTGTGACTGTGTCTGTGTGAGTGTGAGTGTCTGTGTGTGAGTGTGTGACTGTGTGAGTGTGTGAGTGTGAGTGTGTGTGTGAGTGTCTGTGTGTGAGTGTGTGAGTGTCTGTGTGTGAGTGTGAGTGTCTGTGTGTGAGTGTGAGTGTGTGACTGTGTGAGTGTCTGTGTGTGAGTGTGTGACTGTGAGTGTCTGTGTGTGAGTGTGAGTGTGAGTGTGTGACTGTGTGAGTGTGTGACTGTGTGAGTGTGTGACTGTGTGAGTGTGAGTGTCTGTGTGTGAGTGTGTGACTGTGAGTGTCTGTGTGTGAGTGTGTGTGTGAGTGTGTGAGTGTCTGTGTGTGAGTGTGTGTGTGACTGTGTCTGTGTGAGTGTCTGTGTGTGAGTGTGTGAGTATCTGTGTGTGAGTGTGAGTGTCTGTGTGTGAGTGTGTGAGTGTGAGTGTGTGACTGTGTGAGTGTCTGTGTGTGTGACTGTGAGTGTCTGTGTGTGAGTGTGAGTGTGAGTGTGTGACTGTGTGAGTGTGTGACTGTGTGAGTGTGAGTGTCTGTGTGTGAGTGTGTGACTGTGAGTGTCTGTGTGTGAGTGTGTGTGTGAGTGTGTGAGTGTCTGTGTGTGAGTGTGTAACTGTGTGACTGTGTGTGTGAGTGTGTGACTGTGTGAGTGTGTGTGTGTGACTGTGTGTGTGTGTGTGTGACTGTGTGTGTGTGTGTGACTGTGTGTGTGTGTGTTTGTGTGTGACTGTGTGAGTGTGTAACTGTGTGACTGTGTGTGTGTGTGTGACTGTGTGTGTGAGTGTGTGACTGTGTGAGTGTGTGTGTGTGACTGTGTGTGTGTGTGTGTGTGTGTGTGACTGTGTGTGTTTATCAGAGCAGAGGCCACTCGGAGTGTGAGTACAGTGTAAATAAGGAATAAAACACTGAGGGTCCGGCTGTTTCAGGAAAGTAATCAGTGAGAGGATGAGGAGATGAAGCAGAGGAACGTTACCTTCTCACAGAGTCTCCTTCACCTTATAGACAACTAGTTTTAATCCAAATCTGTCTCTCCTTGGAGTTCTGTACTTATCTAAGAGAACCCCACCCCAAAAAAAAGGGTTCTAGAGTATGTAGACTCCTCAGACAGCGATGAGTTTGAACTTTTCCGTTAAAACGCTTCTATGATTGGAATCAGTGCATCAAAGCAAACAAAAATAAACACAAACAGGTAAACAATAGCAGAGACAAACACAAACAAGCATACAAACAAAAACGAACAAACAAGCAAACAAAAGCAGAAACATACAAAAAAAGCACACAAACATAAAACAAACAAATAAACAAACAAAAAAGCAAACAAAATCACAAATGAACAAACAAGCAAACAAAAGCAAAAAGAAACAAACAAGTAAACAAAAAGAAAAATCTTTGAAAACATTCAGTCGACAGAACCCCACAGAGTTCTTTGTAGCCTGTGAAAAGGTTCTATACAGAAGTTTTATGGGTTCATTCATTCAGAGTTTGTTGAGTAATCTGTTGTGGTTATCATGACGTGGGCGTATGGTTCTATGAAGAACCTTTAAAATCCAGGGAACCTTTCCATTGTACTAAGGGTTCTTTATAATGAAAAAAGGTTCTTTAGACTACAAAATGATTCTTAATGACACTAAGAAAAAAAGGGGTTCTTGTAAGAGCCATTTACTGAAAGCTTCTTTTTGGAACCATAAATGGGAACACTCTGTTTTAGGGTTCTACACATGGAAGTATAGTTTAGTTCTATGTTTGTCTGCGTCACTGTACTTTGTCTTTGTTCTGTGTAGCACCTCTGGTCCAGGAGGAACGCTGTTTCACTTCACTGTGTACTGCATCAGCTATATATTATTGAAGTGACAATAAAGCTTCTTTGACTTTGACTTTTAAAATGAATGGTTCTATGAAGAACCTACAATGGTTCTTTATACTGTATGGCCTTAAAAAATAAAGCTTCTTAAATTATTCTTTGAAGAACCTTTAACATCATGAAACGTTTCCATTGCACTAAAGGTTCTCTGTAGTGGAAAAAGCTTTTTTAAACGTTCTGTACTAAGAAGTGAGTGATTTATTTGGCACTAAGAGTAAAATTCTTAAGAACTATTCATTGAAAGGTTCTTTTATGGAACCAAAAATGGTTCTTCTATGGCATCACTGCAAAAGTCCTCTTTTTGGTTCTTCCTGGAACCTTTTGTTTATAAGAGTGAACCATTTTGTGGTTCCATATATGAACAGAGTGATAGAACCACGTTAGGTTCTAGCTTGACCATTCCTTTTGTGGTTATATGAAACGTTCTCACTCACATTAACATTTTTCTGTACAGAGTGCTGACGCCGGAGACTCCTTCCTACCGGAGATAAATCTTAAAGAAAGTGTGATGTCATATGTAATATTTTTTTTTCCTCAAACATTTTTTACTCACTGATGCTATTATGCTATTATTGTCTGTTGGGTTGCCAGATCTGCATCAGATTCAACCAGTCCTAAATAAATAAATAAATAAATAAATAAATAAATAGGAGTGAGGTGTGTAACAGTTTGAGATCATCAGATTGTTTATTTTCTAACATTTCGTAGAACTGGATCTTGAAATGATCCCAGATTAGCATTGAAGTGGTGCGTAATGCTAAGAGTTAGCATGTTGTACCAGTCTTGACCACTAGGGGCATGTGATTTCTGAAATAAATAAAAAGAGAAATGTAAATGTTGACAGACTGCAGTGGGGTAAGAGGAATTAATTTGTGCTTCATGATAGTAACTCTACACAAACTCACTGATTATATACACGAGTGTTTCTCACTCATTTATTTGTAATTAATGTTTAATGATTAATTATATTATTCCTCTTTTTGCCTGCTGTAAAAAAGTGTAGAGAAAGTGTGATGTGTCCTTGTTCTCTCCAGAGCAGACCTCAGGTGAGGTTTAAAGCTTTATCTGTGTGTGTTTCCTTTTCCAGCCCAGATAAAGCCCACGTTCATACAGTAATCTCATGTTTTGGACATATTGCGTTGCCATGGTAGGCGTATCGATCGAGGTGAAGCTCCTGCTGCTGAAAGCTGAGACGTGTCTCTCTGACGCCGATAACGCAGACGAGCTGAAATAACAGACAGCTTCCTCTTTATCTCCTGATCGTCTGGGGAAGTGCTGAAGAAGACGCTGGAGCTGCTGTGTGTTGTTTTGTTTGTACTAAAAGGTTTGATATTTTTGTTTGCTTGTCATTCTGAAGCCTCGGCGTTGTCACAGATTAATGGATGTGTGCTACACCGTCTCATATATATGAATTACGCTGGTGTGAATTCGGCCTACACGAGCTGTTCAGGACTCGGCAGGGAACGCGCTCTAGAAATCAATAACCATGACAAATTTATAGCATCTACACGCCACCTGTCAAGCAGAAACGGACAAATCCATACAGGAACGCCGCGCCGCTCCGAAACCCATTCAGTGCCGCAATCTCCGTCCATTACACCGCGCTCAGGCACCGCCGGGTCGATAGCAGGAACCGGACGTCAACATGGAGGAGAGAACAGAGCTACTGTACGCTCAACACCACTCAATCATCTTACATCAGAAAACTGGAGAGGTTAAAGGGTGAAAACAAACAAGCAAACAAAGCCAAAATAAATAAACAAACAAAAAAAAAAAAAGAAACAAAAACAAACAAGCGAGGAAACAAAAACAAACAAAGCAAAAACAAACAGAAACAAACAAACCAGCAAACAAAAGCAAACACAAACAAACAAAGCAAAAACAAAGCAAACAAAAACACAAACATAAACAAACAAACAACCAAAAACAACCAAAAACAAACAAGCAAACCAAAGCAGAAACAAAAAACAAACAAACAATCAAGCAAAAACAGTTCAATTGTTCCATATAGTACATTTTCTACTACATATTCTCTTCTCTCTTTGAACAAAAAACAAACAAACAAGCAAACAAACAAAGCACTCCCTGAATCATAATGTTTGTTTTTGTTTTTTTGTTTGTTTGTTTGTTTCTTTCTTTCTTTCTTTCTTTCTTTCTTTCTTTCTTTCTTTCTTTCTTTCTTTCTTTAATAAACAAACAGACAAAGAAACAAATAAATAAATGCATCCCTAGTCTATTTATTTATTTATGCTTTGTGCAACACATCAAAAACTGAAACAAACAAACAAATAAATGGTAAATAGTAAACAAACAAACGGTTAATTCCCTTAATCAGTATGTGCTAAATTAACAAAATAATTTAATAATAAATACATTCTATCTATCTATCTATCTATCTATCTATCTATCTATCTATCTATCTATCTATCTATCTATCTATCTATCTATCTATCTATCTATCTATCTATGTCTATCTATCTATCTATCTAACAAATGAATGTAAAACAAATAAATGTTCATGTGTTTTTGATTTTTATTCCTGTATTTTATTCCTATAGAATTGTCATTTCTGGAAATAAAACAACAAAAAAAAACCTTTTTATGTGAATACCAGTCTGCTGCCTTTTCTGTTTTTTGCGTAAATGTTCTGGAATGCTTGAATGTTAAAATGTACAAAGAAGAAATACAAAGAAATAAATAAAGGCTAAAGGTAAATCTTGTGACTGCAGACTGTAGGGTGGGACGTTGGGCCCTTTTTCGATTTCAATCTAAAAAATAAATAAATTATAAACACGGCTCAGAAAACACACTTCCTGGGGTTCGGTTCATTTTAACTGTAAATGTCAGACCTCTGTCATTTTTTCAGAGGAAACCCGACGTAGATGGATGGAAGACTGGGAATCTCTCGCTCGTGTCCCGCTCGATCCCGCTGAGCAGGAACGACGGCGCAGTGTGAAGGAGACGCGCTAATTTTTCAGCTCATTCCGTTGATCCGAGCGCATGGGCCGTGTTTGTGTCACCTCTTCATTTATTTTCATTAAAGCTAGCGAAGGAGAAGAAGACGTGCGCTCCCCCGGTGGATGTAAACGCCTGGGTGGAGGCGAGGAGCCCGAGCTCTGAGGCGCTGCAGCATGGCTAATGCGAATGATGTAGAAATAAAAGTATCGTTACAGCAAAGGAGCGCAGAAAGTTTTAGAGGAGGATGAGGAGGAATGAACAGAGAAGCTTGAGAAAACGTTAGCTTTGTGTCAGAATGAAAAATATACATTTATTTTTTCTTTTGATGTAGAAGAGCTGTGTAACTTTAATGGGGTTTCAATACTTTTTTTCTGTATTTATTCTTAGTTTTTGTGGGCGGAGCTATGTTCTGTATATGCAAATGTTACCAAAAAATACACCGATCAGTCCCCTGCCTAATATTGTGTTGGTCCCCCTTTTGCTGCCAAAACCACCCTGACCCTTTGAAGCATGGACTCCACTAGATCCCTGAAGGTGTGCTGTGGTATCTGTTAGCAGCAGATCCATAAAGGGCCCCAAATCACAACTTACAGGACAAAGGATACTTTTGATAGATACTGACCACTGCAGACCAGAAACACCTCTGATCCAGTGATCTAGCCATCACAATTTGGCCCTTCATCAAACTCGCTCAAATCCTTACGCTTGTCCATTTTTCCTGCTTCTAACATCAACTTTGAGGACAAAATGTTGACTTGCTGCCTGATATATCCCACCCACTAACAGGTGCCATGATGAGGAGATACTCAGTCTAATTCACTTCACCTGAATGTTATGGCTGATCGGTGTATATTTTTTTTCCTGACAAAAAAGTATATAGTGATATCAAATTCATTTCTGCTTGTTCATCTAAAAAGCAGCTCGAATTTGAAGAAGAAGTAATAATGAGCAGTAACTAATAGGTTCCTGCACCTCACCTTACGCTAATCTGCTTGAGACTGAAAGACAGAGATCCACGTCGAAAAGAGCGTTCATAACTCTTCTGAAGATATTTCCTTGATCATTCAGCTGGTTGTATTTGGAGAAAGAAGGAAAGGTTGTGTGTATGAACACACAGTGAAGCATGGTGGTGGAAGCATCCTCAGCATCCTGATATAGAGCTGCTTCTCTCAGGTGGGACACGTCATCGAAAAGGGACAAACGAATGGTTCAGGATTTACAGAATTAAACTCAAAGGAGAATCTCAAGAGAAGATGGAACTAGACAATAATCCTGAATCTCAAGGTCTCCAGAGCTCAGGAACTTCCAAAAGCTAAATTTGAATTAGCGAGAAGGTTCGAAGACAGACGTTGAGCCCCAAGGCTACAAAAAGCTAATCAGGTCTTTAGCTAGTCTGCTAACGCTGAATCAATAATGATTTATATTTCAGTCCGGACTCGAATCACTCAGCCTTAATGAGAGAATTAAGTAACATTAATCTTAATGAGAAATGAATTAGCTGTACTTTTCATATTCTTTCCCTTCACAACAATTAATTTAATATCTAATGTGAATATTTCCACTGGTTTTCCCTCAGGACTCGCGGCGTGTTAATGAGCAGATGGTGAACAGTTCATAAGCGTGACACGAGAGCAAAGAAACAAAAACTTTTTTGTTTTTTACTGAAGGCCGTCCGTCTCGAGCTCGTACTGAACTGGTAATGATGGTGTATTTCACAGCTCGCGGTGTTTTCGCCCCCACACGCGGCTCGGCTCGGGATGATGGACACTTCGTTTACGTGGGAAAAGCTGGAAACAGACTGAATGTCAGTTCGGTTCAGAAATACGGCCTATTCAGCGGCATGGTGTTTCATCACACAGCAGAAATACACACTATAATTAAAAGACAAAGTAAAGGTTATTTATACATCAGTGCTTCTGTCTTGTAAATACTGACTGATGGTAAAGCGTTGATTCATTTATTATTCACTGCATCCGCTCTGACACCTGCAAGTGAGCATCTCTACAGGAACGGATATTGAGATCGATATGGTTATATAAATATGGTATTTATATACGTCTTCTGTAATGAGATGTTTAGCTAAACTTTGAACTTCTCAGTAATGTGACAGGCTGCGACTTCCATCGTAATAATTTAATAAAGCGAGGGGGAAATGTTTATACTTTTTACTGTTCATCAGCTCGGAATTCTTGTCCTGGTTTGTGGCTCCGCCCCCCTGCCGTGTGATTAGATCACTTCCTTGACGCGTTCACCTTCCATGTCACGATAGACGAGCTGAGACAGATGTAAATGAAGGTGAGGCAGCTTTAATGAAACAGAAATAATCTAAATGGAGCGGTGAGTTCCAGGTCAAAAAACACAAAGTAGGAGAGAAGCGACTAGAACTAGAACAGGATAAATATTTTACATAATGTTAAATGTAACTATAACAGGATAAAAAAAAAAAGATCCATAATGTTAAATGTAAAAATCATGAGATAAAATGTTTTATAATGTTAAATGTAAATACAATGTGATAAAAAAAATATTCCATAGCATTAAATGTAACTATAACAGAATAAAAACTCTCCAAAATATTAAATGTATTTATAACAGGATAAAAATGTTCTATAATATTAAAAGTAAAGATATCGGGATGAAAATGATTCCATATTGTTAAATGTTACTATACTGTGATAAAAATGATTCCATAACATTAAATATAACTATAACTGGATTAAATATTATATAACATTAAATGTAACTACAACGTTCCATCCATTTTCTATACCCACTTTATTCCTAATTAGGGTCACGGGGATCTGCTGGAGACTATCCCAGCACACATTGGGTGAAAGGCAGGGGTACACCCTGGACAGGTCACCAGTCCATCACAGGGCCACACATATAGACAGACACACACTCACTGTTACTCCTATGGGCAATTTACTGTAGAATTACCAATCAACCTAATGTACATGTTTTTGGACTGTGGGAGGAAACCGGAGAACCTGGAGTAAACCCACACAGGCAAACAGAACATGCAAACTCCACACAGAAAGCCCCCTGTCTGTTTGAACCCGGGAATCGAACCCAGGACCTTCTTGCTAACAAAGTTCCATTATGTTAAATGTTACTATAACAGGAATAAAAGTAACTTTAATGAGATAAACATTTCACATAATGTTAATTGTTACTATACCAGGATAAAACATGTTCTATAACATTAACTGTAACTATAACAGGAATAAAAAAATGTTCCATGATGTTAAAAGTAATCTATAAAATTAAATGTAAAATAAAAATAAAAGGATAAAAAAATATGGAAAATATTCCATAAACTTAAATGTAACTAGAACTGGATGTTTTTATCTAATGAAAAATTTGACATAACATTAAATGTTACTATAATGGGAATTAAAAAAGTTCCATAATGTAAAACATAAGTATACTGGGATGTTTTATTCTCTCGCAAAACACGTGAGTCAGAACGTGAGTCTCATTAGAAAGATTATGACAGAATAGCCGTTGAACAAATAGACAACAGTAATATAATTATAGCGTTAATTAAAAGCTATAAGACATAAATAGGCAAATGTTTGTTTGTGTGTGTGTGTGTGTGTGTGTGTGTTTTGGAGGGTCAGGTGCTGACAAATAAATTGGGTTGGGATTATTCATCACTGTTTGCCTGCTGAAAACAACAAGCAATTACTTGCCTTTGCTGTAAAAATAATTTGGTCCTGAGCCGTTCGCAGTGATGAAAAAAAAATAGATTTTCCGAATCAATTAATTTAGAAAAGAGACGGCGGAGAGGGAATTGGACACAACGCAGCTCCTGGATGCAATCTCCCGATGATTAGTGCTAAAAGAAGCCATTTGTGGTTTGTTCCACAGGGAGCTGAGGAGCTACAGCAAGCCAGAGCCATTTAAATCAAATATTAATGCTTATAAATAGAGCAGTGAGAGAGAGAGAGAGAGAGAGAGAGTGAGAGAGACACACATGGGGGGGGTAGACACACATGGGGGGTAGAGAGGGGGGGAGAGAGAGAGAGACACACATGGGGGGTAGAGGGGGGGGAGAGACACACATGGGGGGTAGAGAGGGGGGGAGAGAGAGAGAGAGAGACACATGGGGGGGTAGAGGGGGGGGGGAGAGACACACATGGGGGGTAGAGGGGGGGGGGGACACACATGGGGGGTAGAGAGAGGGGGGGTAGCTCCATCACTGTCATCAAGCTCATCATCATCATCATCAGTATCACTTTTCATATATTTATACCACAGAGCTGCTGACTTCTGGATTCTGATGAAATCCTTAAATAATAGTTAATGAATTAAAGATGTGAGCAGAAGTCTGGCTGTGAGTGTGGGTGTGGTTTAGGGATGTGCAAGTGTGTAAGGAGAGGTGTGGGTGTGGTTTAGGGATGTGTAGGTGTAGGTGCAGCTGTGGGTGAGAGTATACG
This sequence comes from Hemibagrus wyckioides, assembly GCF_019097595.1. Classification (NCBI taxonomy): domain Eukaryota; kingdom Metazoa; phylum Chordata; class Actinopteri; order Siluriformes; family Bagridae; genus Hemibagrus; species Hemibagrus wyckioides. The sequence goes on along the minus strand of NC_080734.1, from coordinate 3,319,519 downwards.
TGTGTGCAGGTGTCGGTGCAGGTGTGGGTGAGGGTATAGGTGTGTGCAGGTGTGGTTGTAGGTGTGGGTGAGGGTATAGGTGTGTGTAGGTGAAGGTGAAGGTGTTGGTGCAGGTGAGGGTGCAGGTGTGGGTATAGGTGCAGGTGCGGGTGTAGGTGTGTGTAGGTGTAGGTGAGGGTGTAGGTGAGGGTGCAGGTGAGGGTGATGGTATAGGTGAGGGTGTAGCTGTGGGTGTAGGTGAGAGTATAGGTGTGTGTGACGGTGTAGGTGTGGGTGTAGGTGAGGGTGTAGGTAGGTGTAGGTGAGGGTGTAGGTGAGGGTGTAGGTGAGGGTGTGGGTGTAGGTGCAGGTGAGGGTGTAGGTGTGGGTGTAGGTGCAGGTGAGGGTGTAGGTGCAGGTGAGGGTGTAGGTGTAGGTGTGGGTGTAGGCGAGGATGTAGGTGCAGGCGAAGGTGCAGGTGTAGGTGAGGGTGTAGGTGCAGGTGAGGGTGTAGGTGCAGGTGTAGGTGTGTGGATTTGTGAGCAGATGAAGTGGACTCTGCCTGCAGATGGGTTTTAATAAGGCTTTAGATGTGGATCTGCTCTGAAGAGGTTTCTCATAAACACTTATTTACTGTTACACGTTTATTTCCTAAACACTTCACACGCATCTTATTTATTTTGACTTTCTTTCATGTGTCATTTTTCATAATTAATTACTTCACTTTTTTGTTTCATGTAGTTTTACACTTTAATGTTTCTACACACCATCTAATTATCTCATGCAGCTCATCATCTCATGATCTCATGCAGCTCATCATCTAATTATCTCATGCAGCTCATCATCTCATGCAGCTCATCATCTCATTATCTCATGCATCTCATCATCTCATGCAGCTCATCATCTCATTATCTCATGCAGCTCATCATCTCATTATCTCATGCAGCTCATCATCTCATGCAGCTCATCATCTCATTATCTCATGCAGCTCATCATCTCATTATCTCATGCAGCTCATCATCTCATTATCTCATGCAGCTCATCATCTCATTATCTCATGCAGCTCATTATCTCATGCAGCAACTGATTTCTTTCTTTTTCTAAACGATTCATTGTTTCAGATTCTTACACTTGATTCATTTTTTCTCATGTGTGAAAATTTGATTCGTGATTCATTTGGTGTCACATTGTATTGATTCGTTTGACATTTGATTTTTTTAATTGATTCATTTAGTTCCACTGTGTCATGTGACTTCTGTATTTATTGTTTGAATCATTTCTACACTTAACTCATTTAGTTTCAAGTGATATTTTTACGAAACGATACATTTACTGTCTTGAATGAATTCTTACCTCTTTCTTTCTTTCTTTCTTTCTTTCTTTTTCTTTCATATTTTTCTGCAAATAATTGTTTTAATGTAGTATGTAATTTATTATTATAATTACTATTATTATTTACAAATGATTCATTGTTTCATGTGTGACTTTCAGTTGATTCAGTTAGTTTCAAGCGTTTCTTTAAACTATTGTGTTATTGTGTATTTGTGTACTATTTCACTCAGTTTAATTCACGCATTATTATTATTATTATTAAATTCTTTTGAAATGTTTTTGATAAATATTTTATAAATTCCTTTTCAGGTGTGTCATCTCTTACATGATTCATTAATGTTCTGATTTTTCAGAAATGATTCATTTACTTCTTTATTTTATTTTTCAGATTTATTTTAAAACCAAATGAGAAATGAGCTTTTCCACGTGACGTCATGTGACATTTCAGCAAGTAACATTTAAAAAACATGAAATACACTTTCAACCACACACACACACACACACACACACACACACACAGGGAAGGGAAAAACATGATCACCTGTGATTTTCCATGACTCTTGCTGCTCTGTCGTTCCTGTAGAAGGTCTATTTCGGGAGGCGGAATGTTCCGACATGAAAGAAGGAACATCTTGTGTTTTCTGCACAAATTGACAATGCTGGATTGTTTTTGATTAGCATAAAAAAATAACAGGAGGAAAATAAAAGCCCTGCACATCCCAGCGCCTCTCGAGCACGACTGATTACAGGACGGGAACGATATTAATCAGTCGTCATCATGTGCGGAAGACGGGAACGTCTGGGCGGATAAAACGTCCTTGAACAAATTGGAAATTACAGAGAGGTTGAGTTGAAGGGGTTCGTGCTGCTCTGGAAATCAATAATGATTTAAAAAAATATTACTTCAGGATGTGAATCCATTCAGGAGTCACGTTCTGGGTGAAGATGTTTACTGTTCCGACGAGTCGTGATGAAGTTCAATTCAATTGTTTAGTAATTTATTCTTTTTATTATTTATTTATAATATTTATTTATTTGCAATAACTAAGCCATGCCATTGTTTACTTTGGGATGTAAATATAAATTATTTTTTCTTTGCAATTTTCTTATCTTTAAATTGTAATTATATTCTATAACTTTTCAATTCTTTTCATTTCTTTTCTGTGTAATCATTTTATTTTTTTCTCTCTTTTCAATTCAATTCAACTCAATTCTTTTCTTTCTGTAATTCTTTTACTCTTTTTCTCCTCCTCCTGCTGCTGCTCCTCCTCCTGCTGCTGCTGCTGGTCCTCCTGCTGGTCCTGCTCCTCCTCCTGCTGCTGCTGCTGTTGCTCCTCCTCCTGCTGCTCCTCCTCCTCCTCTTGCTCTTGCTCCTCCTCCTCTTGCTCCTGCTCCTGCTGGTGCTGCTCCTGCTGCTGCTCCTCCTCCTGCTCCTGCTCCTCCTCCTCCTGCTGGTCCTGCTCCTCCTCCTCCTGCTGCTGCTCCTCCTCCTGCTGCTGCTCCTCCTCCTGCTGCTCCTCCTCCTGCTGCTGGTGCTGCTCCTGCTGCTCCTCCTCCTGCTGCTGCTCCTCCTCCTGCTGGTGCTGCTCCTGCTGCTCCTCCTCCTCCTCCTCCTCTTGCTCCTGCTCCTGCTGCTGCTCCTCCTCCTGCTGGTGCTGCTCCTGCTGCTGCTCCTCCTCCTCCTCCTCCTCCTCCTCCTCCTGCTCCTCCTCCTGCTGCTCCTCCACCTCCTGCTGCTGCTGCTGCTCCTCCTCCTCCTTCTCCTCCTCCTCTTGCTCCTGCTCCTGCTCCTCCTCCTGCTGCTCCTCCACCTCCTGCTGCTGCTGCTCCTCCTCCTCCTCCTCTTGCTCCTGCTCCTGCTCCTCCTCCTGCTGCTCCTCCACCTCCTGCTGCTGCTGCTGCTGCTCCTCCTCCTCCTCCTCCTCCTCCTCTTGCTCTTGCTCTTGCTCTTGCTCTTGCTCTTGCTCCTGCTGCTGCTGCTGCTGCTGCTGCTGCTGCTGCTTGTTGTTTCCGGTCATCACTTTCTAGTCTTTGCCTCTCAGTCTCTCAGCTCGAACACGAGGCTTTAAACAGACAGACTGATTGATTAGAAAACGAGGAACAGGTGCGAATAATTAGCTACTGAATCAACAGAGGACAAGAGAAGGAAGTGCTGAGCGGACGTGTTCATGATATGGAAGGCCAAAAGGGACAAAAGAGAACGAAAAGGTGGAACCGACTGAAGTAGGAAGTCGAACACATGCTTGGGTGGATTCTGCTGTGAGGATCATGCTATTATATTTATTTTCTGAATAACTTACAAAAATGTAGCTACACATTAAACTACAACACTGTAGCTTTATTCCACAGAGCTGCTGAGTCCTGCATTCTGATCGGTCAGAAGGTGTTGATTAATTCTCTATAGCAGCAGCTCTGACAACAGTGCAGGTTTACATATACATTATATTGCCAAAAGTTTTGGTACACCCTTAAAGATCATTGAGTTCAGGTGTTATTTTTCAGGGGTTGGACTCGGCCCCTTAGTTCCAGTGAAAGGAACTCTTAATGCTTCAGCTTCATACCAAGACATTTTGGACAATTTCATGCTCTTTGTGGGAACAGTTTGGGGATGACCCCTTCCTGTTCCAACATGACTGCACACCAGTGACCAAAGCAAGGTCCATAAAGACATGGATGACCTCAACCCCATAGAACACCTTTGGGATGAATTAGAGCGGAGACTGTGAGCCAGACCTTCTCTTCCAACAAATGCACTTCTAGTGGAATGGTCAAAAATTCCCATAAACACACTCCTAAACCTTGTGGAAAGCCTTCCTAGAAGAGTTGAAGCTGTTATAGCTGTAAAGGGCGGGACAACTCCATATTACATTCATGTGCATGTAAAGGCAGACGTCCCAAAACTTTTGCCAATATAGTGTATTAACACGGTCCTTCTGATACGTTACCGTTTCCATAGCAACAGCTCCTTCCCAAGTACTTCATTTTAATATTCATGGAAGGAATCTCCAGTGTCAGCGCCGTGTAACACTCAGATATAAAGCTTCAAGAGATAGGAAAAAAAGAGACATGGTGAAGGAAGGAGCGTTTATAGCTGCTGTAGGGTTCTATATGAATATAATGTACAAATAATGTATCTATAAATCGATATAAATAAATATAATAATAATAATAATAATAATAATAATAATAATAATAATAATAATTAGATTAGTTTAGGGTAAAATCAGTTTAAAAATACCAGCAATTGAATTTATGCATAAACTAATTTATTTATTTACTTACTTTATCTAGTTAATATAATATAATTTTTTTAAATTTATTTCATTATTTTTTTTTTACTTTTGCAGTCTTCCATCACTTTTTGGACTATTCTTTTTTTTCCTTCACTCTAAAACCTGTTTTTTTCCCCTTCTTCATCCTTTTTTTCCTAACATCTGTTTCTGTTTTTTTTTTCTTTCTTAATGGATCAGTGATTGTTTTGCTGCAGTGAAGCAAGCTTATTTCCCAGATAATCAACAACTCTCTCACATTCCATTTTATCCGACATAATGTGAAGGTGCGAATGTTTTGGCACCCCTTGTGTATAAGAAGGAAGTGGATTTCGTGGTGTCAGTGCAGGAAATCATCTGATCTGTACTGCTGTCCATCTCTGCTTCTGAGAAAAAAAACAGAGCCTCGTAATCAGCTTCTGAAAATCCAAACGGTGCTAATGAGTTGATTTAAACGTGTTAATGTGTAAAAATCCGGTTCTGATGTGTTCCAGATGCCGGAATGCCATCACGGCTCCGCTGAATATTTTTCTCTTGCAATAATTTTGCAGGAGCAGCGGCGATGCTGTGTGTCATTGAGCGTAACAAACAGTGTGAAATCAGATAATGTCCTTCTCCGACCCGCTGACACGCTGGCCGCTGGCTGCTGGGAGACGCCGGGGCGAATTAACCGCACTGATTTCCTCAACAGCACGAGCAAACACACACCATTAGCAGTAATGGAGTTCCTTGTTGGGGTGTTTTCTCAGGCTGTGCCATGACGAGAGGGCAGTCTGGGTCACTTTCCTGTTTCTCTCCTTCGTTTTCTGTCTCGCTTTGAAAGATTGGGTTCATAAATGGACTGATATTGACCTTTTCTAGAAAAGCATCATCCCTGCTACCTCAACACTGACTTACTTACTGCTTACTCAGTGAGATCCCGGGGGTCCCAAGGGTCCAAAGAAAGAGGTTAAGGTGTTGGGCTACTGATTGGAAGATTGTGAGTTTGAATCCCAGGTCCTCCAAGCTGCCAATGCTGGGCCCCTGAACAAGGGTTTTAACCCTGAAAATGTAATTTGCTCAAGATAAAGGCATCTGCCAAATGCCAGAAATGTAATGTCCCTTTTCAGAACCTGAGTGTCACTCTGCAAAATTGAGTTCCTGCTTCAATCCAGGCAACAGAATTCATTACAAAAGGGAAAAAAACAAAAACATCTTCCAAGAACACTTAACTAACCCCTAATCCAGAGCCTACTGGGTTTGAGCACCTCCATCTACACCTGGATCCTGGACCAGCACCAGCATACTGATCCTCGGCGCTCCTCAGGGCTGCGTTCTCAGTCCGCTACTGTTCACACTGACTGATGATGATGACTCTACCATCATGGGCGTCGTCAGCAGCACTGATGAGTCAGCATACAGAGAGGAGGTGGAGAAGCTCGCTGGCTGTGTGGTGTATTCTGTTTCACTGATAAGACCAAAAATCTTATTGTCAACTTCAGGAAGACCGGAGAAGACCGCTCATGAGTTATAACCTTGGTGTGCACATGATGAAGGACTTCTCCTGGACTGTAAACACCACCTGTCTAGCCAAGAAGGTCAAGAAGAAGAGAAACAAACTCTCGTCCATCCTCAGAACCTTCGTGGTGATATTGCCCTCAGTTCTTCTTCTTCTTCAGTTCTGCTTCACCTTGTGGTTCTCTACCAACCACTGAGACCTCATACAACAACCTTATCCAGGGATGACCTTACTCTCTGAGCTCATGGACTTTCCTTTGGTAGAAGATACAGGAGCATCTGAGCCTCCTCCTGAGTCTGCTCACCTGAGCTACACACCTTCAACACCTTTACCTGTCTGATTCAGTTCCACAACGCTGTTGGTTCTTGTTGGTTCAAGAATGGTTTTCTGTCTTGAGTCGATGGTTCTATTCAGAACCTTTAACATCCATGGAACCTTTCCATTGCAAGGTTCTGTGTAGCAGAAAAGGGTTCCTTGGACTATAAAAAGTTCTTAATGATACTAAAGAAAAATGGGTTTTAGGAACCATTTGCTGAAAGGTTCTTTGAAGAACCAGAAATAGTTCTTCTATGGCATCACTTCCTGGAAAGTTTTTATGGACATGAGGCCTGGTCCTGATGCTGTTCTGGACGTGTCCTCATTTGTTCATCCTAATGTATTTCATAATACTAGTTTATGAACTATTTTCACTCCACCCCTGTGTACCAGGATTCATCTGAAGTGCGTTAATCCTGCCGGGTGTGCATAAAAATCACCCCAGGATGTAGTACAGCTCAATTTACTGATGTTCTGACACTTAATAAAATTACACACTGTCTTAAAGTTGGTGTAGGACAGGAAGAGAGACACGAGACTGAGACTGGAGTTCGGCACAACTTCCTGTTAACCTACAGTAGGATTAGCGCCCAGGAGCCAGCGAGGTTGATGAATATTCATGAATATTCATTCGCAGCATTAATCTCGTCTCTCTCTCTGTCGTGTCGTTGCGCGTCGACGTGGTGCTACGCTGCACTTTATCCTCCCTCTCAGTGCTGTTCCTCTTTCCATGCTGGTGATTGAAGTGCAGCCATGCGTCGCTCGTCTGCACACGGGCTCGGCTCAAAGGCTGCTTTCAGACACGCCGTAGACTCGGGTCATGAAATCCCACTGATAGCTGAGCTGAAGAATCCAAGTGACAAAATGATCTCTCTCTCTCTCTCTCTCTCTCTCTCTCTCTCCTTTAACACCCATTTCCCGTACACTTTTCTCTCCCGGTGGAGAAAAGCTCTGAATGCGAGCTTACTGATGGGAAACAGAGCCCTGAAATAAAATAGGGTTTATTTTCCACATTCTCATTTCACAAAGAGCGAGCGACCTCGAAGATCTCCATTCAGGAGTCGCCTGTTCTATTAAATTCCTCTGAACTCATTTTATTATCGAAGGTGTCGATACGGATTCCGATGTCGTTGCTATAGTGACGGCTCTTTCGTCATGAATTCACTAGAAAAATCACCGATATTACCTTGGTTTTCTCCAGGGTAAGGAGACATCAGTGTAAGGAGTCTCCAGCATCAGAGCTAAAGCTGTAGCTTTTAATTTTCCAAATTAAGATGGCTAGTTCTTTGTTTTGTTTTTTAAGTTAGCGACAACAGAAGCATTACAAATGTAGCCTAGCTTGTAAATGATGAGCTGGATTGTTAGCTGGATCGTTAACGGAATAAAGTGCCAGATCTTCTTTCAACATCCTTTGCTAGTCAACATATAGATTGGAAAAAAACAATGCAAAGTATATATTGCTGATATAAAAGAATTGCTTAGCATTACTTAGCTAATGTTTCGCTAGTTTTGCTGTCTTTCTGCCTGCCTCTCAATGCTGCAGCTAATTTAGAATAGAAAAGTTGATTATCTGTAAAATCTTTACTGAATCTAACAGCACAGTTTTGTTCTCCTTTTCACCAAGTGCCATATTTTGTTTATTTTTCATTGTTATTTATATTTTGGCAAACTTCTTCTCCATCTGCCAGCGTTCTGCTTCTCCTCACCTTTCTCCTCACTTTCTCTTCCTCCTTGTCTGGTCTACATCCTCCCACAGACATACAGTAGGAAGTGAATGAACTAATAATAAATGGATCAGATTAAACGACTGACTGAGTTTTTAGTGAAGCGTCCTACTGTAGCGGTGTGACCTATCAGAGTCAAAAGAGAGAGAAGAGAATGAAATAAAACCCCAGAAATCTCAGAATTGCTGAACTTCTGCGGGGTCTCTGCTGCCGTGTTTACGGGCACAGTGTGGTTCGTTTGGCAGGCGTGAACTCAGCAATCATGCTTGACTGGAGGCCAAAACAATTGGATGCAGACGGTCTGTGAGTGCCCCGACCTCCAAGCGAAATAATTGCGTTGAGAACACGATTCAATGAGCTGAACCTAACCTGCTGTGTATTTCTGGCTACACGAGATGTGTAGGGGAAATCTGTGCTAACAAACACCAAGGAACCGGCGTTTAGGTTTATTATTCAGCGCAGACTCTGAGCTCAGCGGTGATTACAGCCACCAACAGCGGGATTCCTTCCTCTCTACTTGTTCCTATGGAAACGATAACGTGAATCATGTGTAAGAATCACGTGCGAAAAGAAAGAATTCAAATGTAAATTCATCTCATTTCAGCATGAATTGAATCATATGTAAGAATTGCTTATGAAAATAAATGAATCATTTCTTAGAATCGTTTATGAAAATAAATGAACCATTTGAAAGAATCATTTTGGGAAATAAATGAATCACGTATAAGGATCACTTTAGAAAACATATGAATCATGTGCAAAAATTATGTGTCAAATGTGAAAAAAATAAGAATTTATGTGTAAGAATTATTTGGGGAAGATAAATGAATCATTTATAAGAATCACATTTGAAAATTAATAAATTGTTTACTCTCATGAAAATAAAGAAATCCTATGTAAGAATCGTTTGTACAAGTAATGAATCATTGTGAAAATGAATTAGCCATTTGTTCAAATCATTTTGGGAAATAAATAAATCACATGTATGGAGAACTTAAATAAGTAAATCATCACGTCAAAAAAAAAGAATTTTTATTTGAAGAATATTTAGAATTATTTGTAAAAATAATGAATCATTTGTAAGAATCATTTGTAAAAATAAATGAGTCATTAAATGAGTCATAATATTCGTTTTGGGAAATAAATAAATTGTGTAAGGATCACTTTTGAAAATAAATGAATCACTTTCTAAATATCTTTTGTGAAAATAAATAAACCATATATATGATTCATTTGGGAAAATAAATGAATCACATGTAAGGATCACCTGTGAAAATAAACGAATGATTAAACGATAACATGTTAGAGGACGAGGAAATTACAGTAATGGAACCCTGCACTACTGTCAGATCTGCTGTTGTAGGAAATGAATCAACAATTTATGACCAATCAGAATCCAAGATTCAACAGTATAGACATTCATAATGCATGGAGTATTCATAATGCATAACAAAGCCTGCTATAAAGGGTAGTGTACTGTCATGTATGTGTTAGGAATGTGTTCATGACTCTTACTGGCATTCCTCTCAGAAGCTTAATCATGATCTGTCTCTCTGTTCACAAAACGATGAGGAAGTGATTTCATTCCCAACATCTGTTCCACTGGAATGAATCAGTCTTCATTTATTATGGATTGGAACATGATTTGTTCTAGTGGGCGGAGTCAGTTGGAAGAAAAGAGCTCTCAGTTCATACAAGTAAGTAGTAAGTAGTAGAAAAAGATTTTTCTTTCTCTCTTTCTCTCTCTCTCTCTCTCTCTCTCTCTCTCTCTCTCTATATATATATATATATATATATATATATATATATATATACACTACTCACAAAAAGTATATTTGGCTTTTGTGTGAAATTTATGGAAAATGTAAAAAGTTCACACTACAGTGATCTTATATCATGAAAGTCGGGCATTTAAGTAGAAGCTGCGATGGTGATTTCCTCATCTCAAACAATTTATTGAAACAAAAGCCAACAACAGTGGTGGGTATACCACAACAAAAAATGGCAATGTCTCAATAATTTGTCATGTGCCCTTGACCATCAATTACAGCTTGACAACGACGTCTCATGCTGTTCATGAGTCGACTTATTGTCTGCTGAGGCATGGCATTCCACTCTTCTTGAAGGGCGGCCCTCAGGTCATTGAGGTTCTGGGGTGCAGGGTTACGAGCCTCTACACGGCGACTCGGCTGATCCCAGAGGTTTTCTATGGGATTCAGGTCTGGAGAAAGTGCAGGCCACTCCATTTGAGGTACCCCAGCCTCCAGCAGCCGTTCCCTAATGATGCGACCTCGATGAGCTGGAGCATTGTCATCCATGAAGATGAAATTAGGCCTGTGTTGTTCATGCAGGGGCACAATGACTGGATTAATGATGTTATTCAGGTAGTATTGGCTTGTCACTGTACCATTCACAAGATGTAGGGCAGTTCTGTATTGAGTGGACACACCTGCCCAGACTGTAACACCACCACAACAGTGGCTGATGCATAGCGCTCTCCTTGATGTCTCCAACATCGCTGGCGGCCATCATTTCTGCTCAACGTGAATCAACTTTCATCAGAGAACAGCACTGAGGCCCACCAGTCCCTCGTCCAGCAAAAATGCTCCCTGGCCCATGCAAGACGATGACGCCTGTGTCTGGTGGTGTGGTCAGGTACCCTTGCAGGTCGTCTAGCACTCAGACCACGCTGATGTAAACGGTTTCGAATGGTCTTGAAACGTGACACTTGGGTGCCTCTGACCTCCCTTTAATGTGCCTGGAGTTGAGTGGCATTCATTATCCGGTTCCGCAGGGCACTGTTCACAATGAAGCGGTCATCGACGTGGGATGTGGCCAAAGGACGTCCACTTCTATGCCTTTCTGTGACTCTTCCAGTCTCTCTGTATCTCTGTCCCAACCTGCTGATGACACTCTGTGACACTCTAAGCTCAGTGGCCACTTCCCTCTGAGAACATCCTGTTTGAAGCCTCACAATGGTGAGGTTCTGTTGATCAATTGTTAGGTGTGGTCTTGGTCTCATGATGTCAAAATGTGAACAGCATGATGAAGAGGACTGTTTAAATACCAATTCTAATTGAACCAGGAAATTTATTGGTCGATTCATGGATCAAACATCAGTTGTGAATTTTGCCGTTAAGCTCCTTGTTAGAGAACAGCAAGTTCTGCAAAAAGTACTGAAACACTGAACAGTTGGACATGAGCATTCAAAAGTGTAGAGAAGGTCAAATTAAGTTCACCTGGAAAGGTTATAGTGCATTTTCGGTGCATCCTGAAATTTATATATATATATATATACACTGCCAGGTGAAGTGAATAAGACTGATGATCTCCTCATCATGGCACCTGTTAGTGGGTGGGATGTATTACGCAGCAAGTGAACATTTTAGTGTAATTATTTATAGGATTCCCGATTCAACAGATATCACAGATATAAATTCGGATCATTTTCTTTAAAACAGCGTGAGCAGCCTTGGAGTTTATTTTTACGTACATTTTATTTCCCTCGTTTGTTCCAAATCGCACTCAATTTGCCGTAAATACTGTGAGTTTTCCCAGAAAATTGTATTATTTTAGTAAAAGGCATGACGTTTAATCGAATCTCCTCGGATGAGCGCTCTTTCTCTGATTGCAGACGTAAATTCAATTCTCAAAGCCACCCGAACTTTCTGTCCCTGATGTAAGAGATTCTCCTCCAGCTCCGTTTGACTTCCTGAGTTTATCCGCAGACCTGTGGCAGGGTCTCGGTCCGGCCTCGCTGAGAAAAAACAAAACAAAAAACCTCAACCATGATTTTCCACCTCGTTGTGCCTCAGAGGAAGCGATGTCTCAACCCACACAGCAACCGGACTGTGAGGAATCCCGCACGCTCTCGCCACATCCACCCCGTAACCATGGCGACCGCATGCACCGAGTGGCCGAGTGTGCTCATCTTTTTTTTTTTTTTTGAGAGAGAGAGAGAGATCTGTCTTGCACAAAAAAATGGAGGGGGTTGGGTAAAGAGAGAGAGAGAGAGAGCGAGAGAGACAGAGAGAGAGAGAGAGAGAGAGAGAGAGAGACAGAGACAGAGACAGAGAGTGAGAGAGCGAGAGAGAAAGCGCCACAATGGCCTTGAGTTGGTCTTCACTGTTCTCCAGCTGCTAGGATCTGACAGTTCTTTAGAAAAATTCCGTGCTTTATTATTTATCTTTTGCATTTATCAGTATATCTTTATCCCTAATATATCCTCCGAGTCGGTTTCTCTAGGCCTGGAGTTTTTATGTGATATAAAATAATAATCTGAAATTGAAGCTATAAAAATTCAGACTCTTAATACAGCTGAAGCTTCCTGTGGGTTTATTTAGTTTCAGTAACACATGGCAGGAATGAAAATACTCAAGGAAGCTCACAGTACAGATGGAAATGCACCATGGATTCAAAAGCAAAACAAAACAAGGTTTTTCATCCGATTTTAGTCTGGACTTGGCATCAGGTACTAGAACAAGCTCAGTACTGGATCAGTATTGGACATGGGAATCGTGAAAAATAAATACAGAATCATTTGTGTAAATAAACAAATCATGTGTTAGAATTGCTTATAAAAATAAATGAATCACGTTTAAGAATCATTTGTGAAAGTAAATGTACCACATATTAGATTCAATCAGGAAAAGAGATGTGTAAGAATCACTTCTGAAAAGAAATGAATCATCTGTAAGAATCATTTGTGAAAGTAAGTGATGTGTAAAAATCTTTTATGAAAAGATAGAATTTTTGTGTATGAATTATTTGTGAAAAGAAATGAATCATCTCTAAGAATTATTTGTGAAAATAAATGAACAATGTATTAGAATCACTTCTGAAAAGAAATGAATCATCTGTAAGAATCATTTGTGAAAGTAAGTGATGTGTAAAAATCTTTTATGAAAAGGTAGAATTTTTGTGTATGAATCATTTGTGAAAAGAAATGAATTATTTGTGAAAATAAATGAACAATGTATTAGAATCACTTCTGAAAATAAATGAATCATTTGTAAGAATCATTTGTGAAAGTGATGTGTTTGAATCTTTTACAAAACGATTTGTGTGTATGAGTCATTTGTAAGAATCATTTGAGAAAATAAATGAATCAATTGTGAGAGTCATTTGTGAATGTGAATTTTTAAGAATCACTTTTGAAAGGAAAGATTTGCTTGTGTGAATCATTTGTGAAAAGAAATGAATCATCTCTAAGAAATATTTGTGAAAAATGAATCATTTGTAAGAATCGTTTTAGAAAACAAGTGAATCAGTTGTGTAAATAATCGAATCGTGTGTGAGGAATTTACAATTAATGTATGAAAGTGTGTGAAAAGCATTTATTTCTCAGAGGCAGGATCAGGGAGCTGACGGTATAAATTGTTAACAAATTCCTGAGAGTTCTTAAAAGCTCTAATTATTTTTTTTTATTAGGCGTTTTGTCGTTGCTTCTGTAATTACTCCTGAAAAGCTGAAATGATGTGAAAGCGTTCTTTCAGCGTTCCACTAAAAAACACAGACATAAAGACGTTGCTCCTGTTTTCCGTTGCTCCTGTTTTGACATGTTTACATCCTGGCAGAATAAAAAAACTCCTTGGGTTCGTTCAGCAGTGTTTTAGCCAAAGGCCTGATTTCTATTGCTTCATAAATTCCTGGACGTCATGACAACACACGGGTCAGGATGATGAGGTGGAATTTACTGCCTGGTCGCCTGCAGGGAAAAAACACAACACGGCGACTCGCTTATCGGCTCTGCACTCTCGCAGCTTGTGTTATAAACATGTTCCTGTAGCAGCTTTAGCATCGGGTGAATTTGTTTATTTTCTTCTTTTACATGAACTTCGGAAAAAGTTTGTTTTCACTCGTGGCACATTTTGTACATTTTGTCTTTAGAAGGGGGATTTAATGTGAAATTCATAACAAAATGAAATAAACCTTTTATAAATGTGTATTTTTCCACACTGTATTGTGTTTTAATTTTCTTTATGCCATGAATTTTTAATTTTTAATTTAAAATTTTTAATTTATTAACAATTAAAATGTTTTATTTGAGGAGTGCTTTTTTGTCAGTTCTTTATAATCTGATTTATTTATTTATTTTAACATTCTTTATTATTGATCTAGTATCTATATATCCACTTATCTATATATTTATTTTTGTAAAATGAAAAATAAAACAATTTGCAAATTTATTTTACAAATTGAAATTAAGTGCGAAAGAAAATAATAATAGAAAAAAAACCCACACAAAACACTGACATATGGTTATAGATATATTTTTAAGATTTTTGTATGTATTTAGAGTTATTATTTATTTTTTGCTCATCTAATGAATTCTTTAATTCCACTTTCTTTTTAAAATAAAAAATAAATAAAATACAATCTTTTATTTATTTTTTAAATCTGATTTAATTTTTTTTTTTGTTTAGTGTGAGAAAGGTTTCCATCTTAAAATCAGAATAAAAAAAATGAAACATTTAAAATGAATTTTTCGTCACGTTTACATTATAAATGTGAAGGAGGAAGAAAAGAAAGCAAGCTGGATGTTTTTTATTTTTTCACCAGATCGTTGACAGAAAACTGGGCTTGAGCCAGCAGCATATGGCAAAATCCACTGGAACGTTCCATCACAACGAGTTCAGACTTTCCAGAACGTTTGGTAAAGCTGGGACTTTAAATTATTGTTTAAAAGTCTTGAAGTCTCCTCTACAATCGAAAAATATTGAAGCGAACGGGAAAAAACGTAACACACACGTGACACACGTGCCTCCTGATGACTCCGTGACGAGTGGAATGTAACACGTGTTCCTCAGTGTGTCATTGTCACCAGCTTCTACTTGACAAGCTCTCACGTCTCCAGTGAAACAGCAGAAACCAGCTCCTCATCAGCTCCTCCGAATGCAGGAGTGCAATCAAACCCTTCCCTTCAGGGAGAGACGTAAATGTTTAGCTGTCTCAATTAATTCCACACTTTTTACTCCTTCTGCATGGGTAATGACTCACTCCCTTCTCCAGACGTTCCTCCTTGATTATCAGGAGATGTGGAACTTCTTACTCTTAATTGTACGTGTTAGACTGGCACCGGCGCTCGGCCCGGAGATTAGACCGAAGACGAGGACGTGGAGAAGCGAAGAGCTGCAGAGATTTTTTTAAAAAGTTCAGTGGAGGTGAGAGCAGAGCAGGTTCGAGGTTTTATACGCCGTTCAAGTCGATAAAACCGTCTGAGGCATTAGACATGATGTCATTTATATTCAATATACGAGTGAAAAGGATGGGATCTTTACAAAAGCTATTCATCAGCATCTACGGTACATCAACGACTGTTTATTACATCAGGGAATAAAGTCAAGCTGCAATTAAGCAATTTATGATGAAAAAATGAACTATTTCTGCTATGTTCATAAGGCAGTTATGTCAGTCTTATGAACAGAAACTGCTGAATGCATCCGCAAATACAAACAAGGGACATGTTTATGACAGGCTTGTGTCATCCATGTAACATATCATAACTAAGCTTATGACAGGTGCCAGCGCAGGTTTACAACAGGAGTATGTCACTCTTATAACAGATGATTCAAATAAACATGAACCATCACAACAAAGCTTAGGACATGTTCTTTGACAAGTTTATGAGAGGCTTATGTCATCAGAGATGATACAAATAAACATTAACTATCACAACTAAGCTTATGACTGGTTCCAGGACAAGTTTACAACAGGCTTATGTCATCCTTATAACAGATGATTTAAATAAACATGAACTATCATAACACAGCTTAGGACATGTTCTTTGACAATTTTATGACAAGCCTATGTCATCCATATTATAGATGATAAACCTGGACATGAACTATCACAACACAGAAAATAAACATTAACTACCATAATACGGCTTATTACCTGTTCCATTACAAGTTCATGACAGGCTTATGTCATCCTTTTTAGAGATAATATAAATAAACATAAATTATCATAGCTAAGCTTATGACAGGTTCCAGGGCAAGTTTATGGCAGGCTTATGTCATCCAGTTAACAGATGATGCAAATAAACGTGACCTATCATAACTAAGCTTATACCAGGGCAGATTTATGACAGGCTTATGTCATCCTTTTAACAAATGATTCAAATAAATCTGAACTATTATAACACAGCTTATGACATGTTTATGACAAGCTTATGTCAGCCTTATGATGCTTGACTTGTGAAAAAAAGTACCTAAATAAAATATTTGCTAAAGGGAACACACACAGACTTGTCATGTTTTCAGATTTCAGTTCCAGCTTGACCTCTGACCTCTGACAGAACGCCGACACTGGAGACTCCCTCCACAAATGTCACATAAACATCTCATTAGAAAAAAGAAAACCCAAGTGAGCTGTTACCATAGTGACGGAAATATATTAGAACCCTGTGCTTTACATCTGTAAGGATATTTCCAGACCAATCACCATCCAGAATTCAACAGCACTGTGATGTCATAAATCATGTAAATGTAGGACTATGAAGTGTGTGTGATTACTGCAGGAGCGTAAACATGGCAGTTCGTGACGACGTTAGAAAACAGCGTATGGCGTGTATCAGTCTCTGACAGACCAAAATCCTTTCACACGCCTTTGATCGTCAGCAGGCTGGAGCTCATTGTCAGCCCACAGCTCAACTTTATGGCTCATCTGCCAGATTCCCTCCTACACACACTGCATAAAAAGGTGCTCATATTCCACAGGATTAGTGAGAGCATGTGGGATTTTAAGCCACACTTTTCTCTCTCTCTCTCTTTCTCTCTCTCCCTCTCTCTCTGGTTGAACAGCAGATTAAACACATCACTGAGGAGGAACAAGCTTCATAGTGGTTAGAGAAACGGGCTCAAATCGACCATATAGCTCAAAGATTGAGGGATTTCATTGAGCGATTGTTTCATTTTTTCCTTCAATTAGTTACCAATCAGACGTAATAAAGGTTTTCAATTGAATGTAGGCACAAGGAAAGGTGTAGCTCAGTGGTTACGGTGATCAGAAGGTTGTGAGCTGGAATCCCAGGTCCCTTGAGTAAAGCTCAGTCGCTCAGTTCTGGATCTGGACGTCTGCTAAATGCCGTAAATGGAGTAAGATACTGTATAAAGTTCACAGGATGAACAAAACCTGACTAACATGATCATGAAGTGCTTCATAGAACCAACAAAATTTGTCTGAAAAGTTGACTCCAGTTTCCGTGGATCTCAGTCTAATTGAGTCTCTGCTCCATAGAGGCTCCACCTCCCGTATTTACAGAACATAAAGGATCTTCTGCTAGCTTCCTGGTTCCAGATACCACAGAACCCCTTTCAGAGGTCTTGTGGAGTCCATGCCTCGAGGCACAAGATGGAGCTACACAATATTAGGTAGGTGGTATTAATGCTATGGCTGATAAATACTATTAGGAGTATAAAGCAATGAATATCTGGATATTTTTGGTAGCTTAGGTCCACCAAGACGCCAAGAGTAACGCCCTTAATTGCTCAGTTGTATAAAGAGATCTGGATATCTGCCAAAAAGCCAGAAATGTGTGAAATGTAAATATTTGTACCTGTGTTTTTAACTTTAGAATTTAAACTCGAAGTGGGCGTGGCTTAAACCTATTTTCTTCCTAATTTAGTCTTGTCCAGTTCACACCCAGCAGTCAGCTCTTCTCTGTCACACAACATCTATTACACACTCAGAGGAACGCCCCCTTCCACATACATGAGCTCATGTATGCACACGATTGGCCAATATCACTGTGATTGACAGCAAACAGAGAGTATGCCCCTCCCACTCAGAGAATTTTTGAATTTCTCCATTCTGATGCACACCAAACAACAAAAATGACAACATCAGTCAAACATCTGTATTTGTATCTGTTCAGAACTCATAGCAGGTATCCATCATGTCTCCAATTGGATCCAATTGGAGATATCGCATGTGTTGCAATCAAGGCATCTCGCATGTAGTTCCCAGTCGTTAGAGAAACATCTGGAATGAACACGTTCATCGTGTTAAAGATCGGTTCCTGCTGGTCAGATGAAACACTGCGACAGTTAAACACAGTAATCAGACCACACTGCTTTAACGTCACGACTAAGACAGAGGAAATTGTATAAATTGTAAGTGTGAAGGTCCTCGAGATTTAAACGCAGTCTCTAATGGAGCTGAGGGATCTAAAGGGCAAGGCTCTGACCTTTAGATCCCTCAGCTCCATTAGAGACTGTGTTTAAATCCTGAGGACCTTCAGCCAAAGACCCATGTTCCTGTTCATGTTCCTTCAGGATTACTTTAATCATCTTAACCTCGGTGCTGAAAACTCATTACACTCGGAAGCGGCGCAGGAGCGAGGGCTCGAGGGAATAATGGGTATCAGTGAGGATCTGTCTCCGTCAATACAGGAGCAAGCCTTCATCATCTGATGAAGATCAGGAGGCATGTGATGAGACACCATGTCTCAGATCTACAATTTTACACCACAGAGGTTCAGGTATGTGTATATACTCATAAAGTAGAATTCATTAGTAATGCATAACAAATAACCTGGGTCTGGGGCAGTAACACGTTGTATGTCTATAATGTCCTATGAGCACATTCATAATGCATTATAACTAGTAATATAGAACTAGAAATATAGAAAACACTTTCTACAAGTCCATACACTATAAACACTGTTTAATGAACACATTCACAATACATATTTCTCTAATTAATATTTATAAACAGACCTAATGCATTATAACACTATTCATTAAGTACTAACTTAACATACCATAATGGATTATAACAATTACTGATAACCTGAAATATTGCCAGAGACAAAGAAATAAACGCTTTCTTTCTGGAATTCTTTTTGGAATTTCCTTCGGGATCAATAAAGTATCTATCTATCTATCTATCTATCTATCTATCTATCTATCTATCTATCTATCTATCTATCTATCTATCTATCTATCTATCTATCTATCTATCTGAAAGGCATACACTGCAGTATGAACACATATGTAACGTTATAATGCATTCGTGAAGAATCACGGAGGCTCATAATTTTTTATAAAAATATGAAACATTATATCACTTATAATATATGCACTATATATCTTTAACATCACATTATGCATAATAATAATAACAATAAACTACTGTAAGGTTTATTACTTTAATAGTGTTATTATTAAAAAGACTTAATGCATTCATAAGGAATTCATAAAGCAATCGTTCATGATGTTAACATTGTTTATAAAAAATACATGACACATTATACTGGTGTTTATTAGGCACTATAAATGTATTTACACCCACAGTATAACATATTATACTGTAAGTAGTGTTCATAACACATACACTATATTGCCAAAAGTATTCTCTCACCTGCCTTGACTCGCATATGAACTTAAGTGACATCCCATTCCTAATCCATAGGGTTCAATATGACGTCGGTCCACCCTTTGCAGCTATAACAGCTTCAACTCTTCTGGGAAGGCTGTCCACAAGGTTTAGGAGTGTGTTTATGGGAATTTTTGACCATTCTTCCAGAAGCGCATTTGTGAGGTCACACACTGATGTTGGACGAGAAGGCCTGGCTCTCAGTCTCCGCTCTAATTCATCCCAAAGGTGTTCTATCGGGTTGAGGTCAGGACTCTGTGCAGGCCAGTCAAGTTCCTCCACACCAGACTCTGTCATCCATGTCTTTATGGACCTTGCTTTGGTCACTGGTGCACAGTCATGTTGGAAGAGGAAGGGGCCAGCTCCAAACTGTTCCCACAAAGTTGGGAGCATGGAATTGTCCAAAATGTCTTGGTATGCTGAAGCATTCAGAGTTCCTTTCACTGGAACTAAGGGGCCAAGCCCAGCTCCTGAAAAACAACCCCACACCATAATCCCCCCTCCACCAAACTTTACACTTGGCACAATGCAGTCAGACCAGTACCGTTCTCCTGGCAACCGCCAAACCCAGACTCGTCCATCAGATTGCCAGATGGAGAAGCGCGATTCGTCACTCCAGAGAACGCGTCTCCACTGCTCTAGAGTCCAGTGGCGGCGTGCTTTACATCACTGCATCCGACGCTTTGCATTGCACTTGGTGATGTATGGCTTGGATGCAGCTGCTCGGCCATGGAAACCCATTCCATGAAGCTCTCTGCGCACTGTTCTTGAGCTAATCTGAAGGCCACATGAAGTTTGGAGGTCTGTAGCGATTGACTCTGCAGAAAGTTGGCGACCTCTTCGCACTATGCGCCTCAGCATCCGCTGACCCCGCTCCGTCAGTTTACGTGGCCTACCACTTCGTGGCTGAGTTGCTGTCGTTCCCAAACACTTCCACGTTCTTATAATACAGCTGACAGTTGACTGTGGAATATTTAGGAGTGAGGAAATTTCACGACTGGATTTGTTGCACAGGTGGCATCCTATCACAGTTCCACGCTGGAATTCACTGAGCTCCTGAGAGCGACCCATTCTTTCACAAATGTTTGTAAAAACAGTCTGCATGCCTAGGTGCTTGATTTTATACACCTGTGGCCATGGAAGTGATTGGAACACCTGATTCTGATTATTTGGATGGGTGAGCGAATACTTTTGGCAATATAGTGTATATGCATACATAAGGCATACAATGCATACATAAGGCATTCATAAGGAATCATCCACTCTGTTGTAATTATTTGTGGAAATGCATGAAACATAGTATCAATATTTATTATTATGCTCTTTCTATCTTCATGTATATTTGTTTAACATGACATAACACATTATAAACAGTGTTCATAACATGTATCAATTATGACATAGAAACAAATGCTTTCTTTTGAGTTTTTATGCTAACTAGAATAAAACTAGCAAGCATTATCATTATAAGCACTCTGTATATACTAACATCGTTAATGCATTATATTCATTGCTATAAGCTGTAATGCCTTTTCTGAAAAATAGATAACAATGTATATAATATCAGGTATAATGCCTTATGAATATGTTGTAACATTTTATGAATCTATTCAGCAATCATTAGACGTATGACTTTCACAGAAAGTGATACAGATGCGCCTGGGTTATAAACTGGTTATAAACTTCCATGATTTTCCATGACATATGATTATGACATGCTTATGATGTTTGTTGAAGCTTTTGTCAAAATAATGTTAGCAAAAGTAGGATTAATGATGATTGTGCAATTTTTAATGTAAATGAATCTGTTTATCATTAAAGGAAGGTTACGCTCTGACATGAATGGCTCGAAGGGCCAGTGTTTGAGCACGGGGATGTTATAACATGTTATGAATGTCTTCATTGATAATTATACGTATGATTTTCACCAAAATTGTTACCGATGCTCCTGGTTATAGACTGGTTATAAACTTCCATGATGTTCCATGACATGTGATTATGACATGCTTATGTCACTCTTATGATGTTTTTTGCAGCTTATGTGAAAATAATGTTAGCAAAAGTAGGATTAATGATGATTATCATGTTAATAAAGCTGTTAATTGTGAAAGGAAGGTTAGGTTCTGATGTGAACGACTTGAAGGGCTGGTGTTTGAGCACGGGGATGAGTTATAACATGTCATGAACATGTTCATCGATCATTATATGTATGATTTTCACTGAAATTGTTACCAATGCACCTGGTTATAAACTGGTTATAGATTTCTATATTTCATGACATGTGATTATGTCATGCTTGTGTCACCCATGTGATGTTTACTGAAGCTTAGGTCAAAATAATGTTAGCAAAAGTAGGATTAATGATGATTGTACATTTTTCATGTTAATGAACCCGTTTACGGTGAAAGGAAGGTGACGTTCTGATGTGACCAAAGCGTTCGAGGTTGTAAGAAGATGAGTTTGGAATAAAAATGTGCTTAAGGTGTTCTCAGGAGCTATATAAAGCACCGAGTCTTTTCAGAGCGCTCGCATCTAAAGAGCTCTCGTTTTATAGAACGCAATAAAGAGAAATGCGCTCATCAGCACCTCTATAAAAAAAAGGCGTAAAAAAGCTGTAATATCGTCGTAGGACTTATAATAACCCCCGTTTTATTTGAAGTGTTTTATTTACTGTAATTTACATGGGGTGTATTGTGCCTCATTGATTGGTTGTATTTCATTGGTTTTGTGTGCGTAATTGCTCTTCTTTAAGCTTTACAAATACAAAAGGCCATATGCTTTATGTGCTGCCTTTTCCATTTAAACCAACCTCTTTTTTTTCTCCACACAATGCTAAAAGGAAGCGATTCGGCCCCGCTGAGGGAAACGACGGATCCATAATCCTCTCGGAGAAGCCGAATGTCACCGTCAATCAGCGAGAGGAGGAATATAAAGAGGGAAGGAAAATAAAAGAGAGAATAAAGAGCAAAAAACATTAAACTCACTGAAGGTGGAGATTTTGCATTTTCAGCGCTTTTGGATAAAACGCTGGAGTTTGAAGAGTTTCTTTTTTTGTTGTTTGTGTCTTGTTATTTATTTATTTATTTATCTATTTTTTTTTTTTATCTACCCAGGCTTTTCAATTTCACGCCTTTAAAGGACTGAGCCTGGGAAGATTTGGTGGTTCCCAAGACACCTCATGAAGCAGAGGAAATTATTCCAAGGGATTTAGTCGATAGCGTTTGTCTTTTAGTCGATGGTGTTTGTCTGGGTTTGGAAAGCTGAATCTGCACTCCCCCCAGTTCTCTGCGTCATAAGACTGACCTAACCATGTTATAAGCACATCATTTAAGTGTGTATTATGTTGTAACGTGTTGCTATGACAACTTAGATTTACCGCTACCATGCTAGCAATTCAGTGATATCTAATTTACATACAGTATTTACATCATATTGATATGTCACTGGAAATCACATATGAGATGTTTATGACAAGCTTATGATGCAAAGTTTGTGGCATCAAACATTGTTAATGACATAATAATGACTTATTAGGACATATTCCATAAAATGTTAATGACAGGCTTATGTCATCCTTATTTTAGATGACTTAAATAAACATGAACTATCATAACACAGCTTAGGGCATGTTCCATGACACGTTTTATGACAAGTTTATGTCATACTCATTATTGACTATTCAGATCATAACTAAGCTTAGGACCAGTTCATGACAAGGTTATGCCATGCTTATAACAGATGTTCATAACACAACTTAGGAAACGTTCCATGACAAGCTAATGACAGGCTTTAAGTCATCCCTGTAACAGATGATTCAGATAAACACGAGCTGTCAAAACTAAGCTTAGGAAAACTTTATGACATGGTTATGTCATCCTTATAACAGATGATTTAAATAAACATGAACTACCCTGACACAGCTCATTACATGATTATGACAGGCTTATGTCAACGTTTTAACAGGTGATTAAAAAAAAACTTAAATAATAATAATAATACCCCATAGGGCATGTTTCATGCCAAGTTTATGATGCACTTATGTCAGCCTTATGATGCATGGTTTGTGGAAAAATATAA
The DNA here is from genome assembly GCF_019097595.1 of Hemibagrus wyckioides. Classification (NCBI taxonomy): domain Eukaryota; kingdom Metazoa; phylum Chordata; class Actinopteri; order Siluriformes; family Bagridae; genus Hemibagrus; species Hemibagrus wyckioides. Next base: position 3,295,946 of record NC_080734.1, on the reverse strand, counting down.
ATATGTCTATTTGCTAAAGGGAACAGTTAGCAAGCTGTTCATTTGAACATGCTACACTGCTAACAGGTTTATGAGGTGGTTATGTCAGTCTTATGGCAGTGTTTAAATGTTGCTGGAATACAAAAATGTAAATTAGAAAGGAGAGAAAAGTCCCTTGTGTAGAAAAGAGGACACAGGACTCCGAGTTTGAGTTCTAGCTTAGAGTTCAGCTAGAATTAGCCGACTGTTTGTTGATGACAGATGGACTTCAAATGTCACTTTAAGCCTTCAGCTGTTCTTACTAATATAACAAGAGATCAATCTGACGTACGATTCCTCCGCTAATTAGATTCTGTACTTTACTGTGTCCTTATTACTGCTAGGCGCTAAGCAAGAGTTCATGACTGCACTAATTATCCTAGTGTGCTTTCAAAGGGGAAATAAACATAGATCAGTCGTTGACGTGATTTAGTTTCATTGCACAGCAAACACTCAGCGGCTTTGCACTTTTTGATGGCTTGTTTCCATGGCAACGGATTTAGATATTCATTGTTGTTGGGTTTTTTTTTTCCATTTAAATCGACAAATAAGAATTATTTTAACAAGAAATACTTTCTCTCAAACTGCTGAAGCTACTATTTTTTTTCTCCTCTGAAAGACTGCATATGTTCATGTGATCCCATACCCAGGCCATGCAAATCATCAACAATATTTAATGTTGGGGAGGAAAAAATAAAAATAAATGACTCAAACTTCCATAAGCTGCAATATTTAATGCGACGCAAAACATTTAATCTATATGTTAATGTAGCGACAGCAGAGAGATACGATTTTCTGTCACTTTAAAAAGCTCGTGGAAAAGTCTCGACAAACACCGAGCTAATCTGAATCATCGTCAGAGGGATTAGACACAGAGCTCAGATCCGCCGCTGAGTTTCGTATAAAGTTATATATAAAGATTTTTTTTCTTTATTTCTTTCTTTTTGTTTTTCCTCAATGCTTTAAAAAGAAAAGAAAAAAAAAATCCAGTAACTAGTAGTTATATTAATCTACTTAGATTAGTATTTATCTATAATTTATTGATCAATAATTATTTTTAAGGGTTTTTTTAATGAGTAATTATTGCATTTTTTAAAAAAAAAGAATAAATTAACATTTTTGATTAGCCTTTACATATAATAGCTTTTAAAAACATTTTACTATTATTGTAAATCATTATGTAATTTTTATTTTAATTTTGATTAATTAATTTTGTTTCAATTTACATTTATTCTTTTAATTTTTAATTTTTTTTTTTTTTACAAATAATTATCTGTAGTGTGGTAGATATTTGATAATTGTATTAATTAATTTAGTTTCAACTTACATTTATTCATTTTTCTATTTAATTTTATTTAATTTTATTTTAATTTATTTATTTTAAGTAATAATTATCGGTAGTCTGGTAGACATTTGGTAATTGTATTAATTAATTTTGTTTCAATTTACATTTATTTATTTATTTTTCTTTTTCTTTTCTTTTATTTCATTTTATTTATTTTAAGTAATAATCATCTGTAGTCTGGTAAACATTTGCTAATAAACTATTCGTAAATGAGTATAAATGATATTATTATGTTATATATTTAATCTTCATAAGCTTAACAAGCACTTTTATAATTCTATTTGGAAATGCATAACAATATTTATTACAGTTCATGTCATATGTTTACACCACCCCTCCCCCCCCATGTGCTGAATCTGCAAAATGTTAATCATTTAATGAAAGAAGAGGGAGTGTGAAAAGATGGATCTCAGAATCATACAGCCTCTGTATGGAACCGGGTCAAATATGCAGAAGATTCTAAAAAAGTAAAGAATCTGCAGAGCCTGAAGGATTTTTCTGAAGAACTGTGGTCAGTTTAACTGCCCAGGAGAAACCAGCGACTGGTGAAGGAAACAGTCGCCGATCCTCCAGGTAACAAAAGGATTATTCTAACAGATGTTGGCTATAATAAAGACTGCTTTCTGTTGATATGACACTTAAATCAAGTGACATAAGCCCTTTCTGACATTAGACAAGAACCTACATAAATATTCAAAAAGGCTTCGTTCAAAAGCCATTAGCTAGACTGCTTTCTGTTGATATAGCACACATATTAAGCTGCATAAGCTTTATATGAAATGAAACAGCCTTTATTTGTCACATATACATTACAGCACAGCGAAATTCCTTCTTTGCATATCCCATCCTTGGAGGTTGGGGTCAGAGCGCAGGGTCAGCCATGATACGGCGCCCCTGGAGCTGAGAGGGTTAAGGGCCTTGCTCTAGGGCCCAACAGTGGCAACTTGGCGGTGCTGGGGCTTGAACCCCTGATCTTCCGGTCAACGACCCAGAGCCTTAACCACTTGAGCCACCACTGCCCACCTTTATATGGCACCTGACAAAAACCTACATAAATATTTAAAAAGGTTTATTACAAGTGACATAAGCTATAAAACAGACTGCATTCTGTTGACATAAGTCATGTTACATAAGGGTGATATGTCACCTGACATAACCTTACTTAAATATTAATAAAGGGCTATGAAAGACT
>NC_080734.1:3248391-3288391 GCF_019097595.1 Hemibagrus wyckioides | reverse complement strand
ATAACACCTACATAAGCCACTCACGAAAAATTAAAGTACATAAACAGATGTAAAGGCTTATTACATCCTATAAAATGCTATCAAACACTTGTTGTGTGGTCTGGTGTTAAGTCAGCTTGACATCAAACATGAAAGTGCATATGTACCTGCACATAAAGCCACATAGAGCATTTATAACTGATTATGTATTGTTATATATATATATAACAAAATAAAATAAAAAAAGTTACCTCTGGCTCATTAAAGAAAAATAAAAAATGTAGAATTTATGTCCTCAATTGATTTATTTCTGTAAAGCTGCTTTGTGATAATATCCATTGTTAAAAGCATTAAATTACAAATAATATTATAATTAATTTAATAATAATAATAATTTCATATTTAATTAATTAATAATTAATTTTATAAATAAACGTTATATATTTTTTTATAAATATATTTTTTAAAATAATTATCTAGTACTTTTGTGCTAACCCAGTTGATACCTAGATCGTGGTCAAATGGAAAAGAAAAAAATTTACAGAGATGTTTTTGAACCAAATAGACGAGGTGAAGCGAATATAAAGATTGTTTCAGGGTAAAATTGTATCTGGTGTATACATATCGAGGCTCGCTTTCAGGTCAGTGCAGTTGTCAAAGATGGCTACATGTATACAAGTGGAAAATTTATTTTACTTTTTTTTTTAAAGTTACTATAGGAGGAATATTGGCCAGGTTCAGGATAGGATTACATTAAAGGCCTTCTTTTAATTGTGTCATTTATGCAACACACTTCAACACCTACGAAATAGGGTGTTGATGATTGGTGTGAGATGATAAGGAGTAGTTGTACTGCCAATCCTGGCTGTCTGAAAACCCTCATGTGCTGGTAATTATCTTGTTTTTACAGGAGCTGGTTCTCCAACCCAAACCTCTGTGTACATTGCACCACTTAGAGTGCATCCATTTTCTCTCATTAAGCCGAATAAAGTGGCGAGCACAACGCAATTAAACGTGCATAATTAGATCCCGGGACATGATGGATTTCATGCCAGCTAACACGAGCCCACTCCAAAAAAAAAAACACCTCCTCATTAGTCCTTTCTAAAATCCCTGACGACTCAAAAAACTTCTCATGCAAGAACATCAGCCTCGCCCCTACCGTTCATTTTCGTCTCATTACACTCCGACATGTCGTCCTTTTGTTGTGACAGAGTTGTCCGTAGTACCTGTGGGACGAGTGATGAGGGACGAGGACAAGCAAGTCCCTGAAGCAGGTGTTCTGTTGGCGACTACATGTCGTCTCAGCACGAGAGGCAATTAACCGCAAAGAAACTGCACATACGGATAACAGGGGTGACCCAGTAGGCAGGAGACCAGGCCAGATCAAGAGATCACCATTTATTATTATTCTGATTTTTAAACCATGAACCGTGATTTAGCTGCAATATTTACACTTCTTGTCTTCTTGTTATTATCTTCAAACTCTGTTCTGTTTGATACAGTTAATTATAAAATTAGTTGGGTAATGGCAAGGCGTTGAAATTCCATTTACTCTAAAAGAAGGCAGCATGGCTCGGTGGTTAAGACTCAGGGTCCTGATCATAAGGTCAAAAGCATTGCCAAAGTACACCTTGCAAGACAAGACCCCTTCTGCTCCAGGGATCCGTTTGGTGTCAAACCCTGTTCTCTTCCTACCATTTCCAAAGAAACCAAATTCATTTTGCATAATGTACATGTGACAATTGATTGTTTTTCTTCCCTCCTCTTACAATCTTCTTCTGTTTTGACCTGCACCCAAAAGAGCTTCGACCTCCTGGTTAGGCGTTGCAAAAGACTTCTAAAAATCCCACCTATTCCTAAAGGATTTCTGACCAATCCTACCTGCTCCCAAATCAATCCTAATCAATCCCACTTGAACCTGAGAGATTTCCATCCAATCCCCCTGCTCCTGAAGAAATTTCAACCAGTGGAATCCCAGCCAATTCCACCAGCTCTCAAAGGACTTTTGACCAATGCTACCTAATCCCAAAGGAATTCTGGCCAGTTCTGTCTGCTTCCAAAGGAATCCAAACCAATCCAGCCCAATTCCAAAGGAATTCTGAAGAATCCCACCTGCTCCCAAAGGAATCCTAACACATTCTGCCTACTTCCAAAGGAATTCTGATCAATCCCACCTAGTCCCATAGGAATCCTTATCAATCCTACCCTCTTTCAAAGGAATTATGACCAATCCCACCTGATCCCAAAGGAATCTTAATCAATCCTGTCTACTTCCAAAGGAATTATGACCAATCCCACCTGCTCCCAAAGGAATTATGACCAATTCTGCCCACTTTCAGTGAAATGCTGACCCAGCCCACTTGCTCTCAAAGGAATCCTACATACTCCCAAAGTAATTCTGACCAGTCCCACCCACTGCTTCCCCTAAACTTACCCTTCCATTGTCCTGCAGGTTTGAGCCCTGACTGCCCACTCCCCTCCGTATGAGTTAAAACTCTAATTAAATCTCTAGTTATAATCATCTCTGTGAATGGTACACAAATTTATTCTTTCACAAATTTATTGCCCTGACTGATTAGTGCAGTAATTTATCTTTATTTACTTTAAAATTAAAGGCTAAAAAACACTCACACTATAATTCTAATTCGTAGACTGTTATATGAAACATGAGTCTTTTGTTTCATCGCCTATTACACACTAAAAGTCATCATTTTCACCATATGCACCATGTGGGGATTAAATAAACAGTCTGGTCATAAGTGACTGAAGTGAGTTAGTAATTTTCTGGGAAATAATAATGCTAGCATGTGGCTCAGTCAGGAATGACACCAAACATTATGGCAGCTGTTGTAATAATGTTACGCAATTCTTTAGCCCTGGCAGCATTTAACCTCTTCCATGACATACTTATGTCAGTCTTATGACATGTGGTTCAAGTAGAGAGTTTCTGTTATTCAGTATTGTTCAGTATTAATGTTAATGTAAGTTCCTGGTGGGCAAAAATAGGTCCAGACCTTACTGACCCAAGGGTAGGCCGATTAAACAACTCCAGTTCCTGATAGCATAATGTTAAAAATTCACCAGTCATGTGATTTTTCTAAATTTCCAACCTTTAGTGCAAATAGTTTTTTCCCAGGTGATAAATGCCTCACAGAATTTTGCCTTAAGCAGAAACACAATAGTCGAAATGCCAAAGTTTTTCACATTTCACCTGAACTTTCTCTGGTGCAAAACAGAGCATGCACTTTGGATTATTACAGCTCTCACACCAAACCGATTTGTCAAACCTGCAGACGCAATCATCTGCAGTTCCCCACATGGTCTGCAAATACACCTATTTTTTACGCTTCCCACTTCTGATGACATTCTCGTAATTGGAATAAAATGAAATAACAGGAAGATCATGTCGGCCTTACAGAGCTCGTTTTCTCCTCAGCTGGTCTGAAACATTTCTCTTTTCCATTAACTTATCCTTTATTTCCCACAGTGGCTTAGAAACAACACCTCTAATTCAATTCATGAGCAGATTAATTAATGCCAAAAATACTTCACAGGAAAATGAGTTGTATGTTATATATATTACTAGGAATTAAAAAGGAATTCTGACCAATCCCACCTGCTCCTAAAAGAATCCTAAGCAATCCTGCCCACTTCCAAAGGAATCCTAGCCAATATGCTCATTTCTTAAGGAATTTTGACCAGTCTCACCTGCTCAAAGGGAATCCTAACCAATCCTGCCCATTTCTGAAGAAATTTCTCTCCAATCCCACCTGCTCACAAAGGAATCCTAAGCAATTCTGCCCAATTCTGACCAATCCCACCTACACTCAAAGGAATCTTGCCCACTTCCAAAGGAATCCTAGCCAACATGCTCATTTCTGAGGGAATTCTGACCAATCCCACCCGCTCCCAAAGGAATTCTGACCAATTCTGCCCATTTTCAAAGAAATTCTGTATATGTATGTTTGCTTGTTTGCCAGAATGAACGTACAGTTTGGGGCTAAAAATAAAATATTGAGCAGAGTTAACGCAAATAGAAGGCAAACAGTGTAATTACAGATTTTGTGTGTAATTCAACACAACCAAAGGGCAGGTATTAAATTTGCAGAAGCTCGTTTACACCCCTCGATGCCAAACATCCTCTTTTTATTAAAGTGACTCGATGAGAAGATTTATCATAAAAAAGGTTTATTAAAAATGACTGAGTTGAAATGACTGAAAAATGAGTTTATGATGAATATTCAAAATACACAACAAATGAAAGTTTATTTAAACCCAGTCAGAAAGTTTGGTCTGCACACTCAAATCATGTAGATAAATTGTTTAAATGTCTTCTTCATGCTGTTCCTGGAATGTAAAAGGTTTTTCTAGGATCAGTTAGTAAACCAGGAAATAAAAACAAGTGACTGTCCAAACCTCATTTTGTAATTTAAGACCTCTCTTTAAAAGGATATAGAGAAGATGGATGGAGCAGAGATGGTCAGTGTCCCCGGTCAGGATCTGAGAGTCGAAGTGAGATTTGAAGATGAGGGTCATTAGCACTCTTCTGACCGGTTCGGAAGGATATAGCAGATCGTTCGTATGTGACAGACTCCAGGTCTGGGTGGCTGACTCTTCTTCTCTTTAAACACGCCTACGTGTGTTCTATATGCTGCAAGCTGGCGAGGTGAGACGAGGTGAGGCGAGGTGAGACGAGGCGAGTCCAGAGCTCAGCAGGCGATGAATTGCGAATGAAGGTGAGCCCTCGTTCCTGTACTGTATAAGAGCGAGCTGATGAATGAGACTCCTGAACAAATCCTCCTCGTCTACTGACCTGAGGATAATTGGCCATTTTTCATGTTTGGAAATGTTCAACATTGTGGAAAATCTCTTCACTCTTTTCACTGAAGGAAAAAAAGCAGGACTGGGTTAAAGCTTACGAGTCATTTGAAAGATTGGAAAGGCCTTTTGGCTTCGGGCTTTGGAAACACAGGGAGCCTACTCCGGCCCGGGACATCGCTAGACCCCAGTAACATTTCCCTGATAAATGATTGTGTGATGAGGTACATTTCAGTAGACATACTTTCCTGCTCACTGAACGCTATCATTTACATCATTTAATTTTAATTAAAACATGAAGGCTGATTGTAACACTACGATTCCCTGAGGAAACCTTGGCATTCATCCAGGCGATAAATCATAACATGACATCGTCGCCGAGGACCGAGGAGGGGTACAGTAAGCACCAGGCTAGCGCTGATCTCATCGCTGTGTTAATGAGTAGCCTGTCTTTAGCCGAACGACGACGGACTGTTTTTTTGTTTTTTTTTAAATTTAAGTAAATTTAATTTACTTGGCAAGGATTGATCAGTAACGTTAGCTTGCTAAAATACTAATTGCTAAACCAAGACTTGCTTATCTTTGGCATTCTGCCACACACCTTTTTAGAGATTTAGTTAATCAGTGGAAGTTTCTGGAAGTGTTTTGTTCACTTAGCGGGTAATTAGTCAGCTTGCTGATAAAAAAAAAAAAGTGGATAAATAAATACATACATCTTCCAAAGTCAACAGAATTGAATGTTGTTTTTTGCAAAATATTTCTTCCATCAGTGGCATTTTGTTTTATTATCTTCCAGAGAGAAAAACGAAAGAAAGAGAGAGAGAGAAAAGAGAAGCTGGTGAAGGATGGAGTGTTTATACTGCAGCTGATAAAACTGTTGCAGTTCTACACAAGTAAATGATCTTCACAGTGGAAATAGTTACCCTTCTTCTTCTTTTAACCCTCGACCTCTTTCCCTCTCTCTCTCTTTAACTCTGTCTAATCCCCTTGTTAAATTCTATGCAAATGATAAACAGTACTTTGACCTTTGCTCTGGTCTGAGTCAAACCTCTCACCTCCCTGAAAGTCTGTAAATATCTACGAACCTCCTGCTGTTCTGAAGCATCAGAAACTTTCCGCAATTTTAGAATTCCATTCTTCTGTTCTTCTCGAAGCACTTCGGACTGATCGTGAACCTGTGAACTTTACACCTGATGTTGTTCTCAAATTGTTAAAAAGATCTTTCTTTAATCAGCCCTAAACTTTAGGAGCATTAGGAACACTTTATAGCTTTGAACTTTTAAGAAAACAGGTTCATTGGGGGTCTATATAGAACCCAGTGGTTCTTGGCCAGTAGAAACTTTTTCTCCCTCCCCAAAACATGGTTCTATGTAGACATTTCAGAGAGCGATGAATCTGAACATACATCATTAACTCACTGAAAACAGATTCATGAGTTTAAATTCTCTCAGTAACACGAGATAAATGAGGATGCTAGATTTCTTAAAGCCTGTACACTCTTAACAGGAACAGGTTCTTTGTAGAACCTAAAATGGTCCATATATGGATGCCACAATGGTTCTTTATATAGAAATCTCTACACAGAACCCAAGCTAGTCTCAGTTAGCTGATTCTCTTCTTATTCTTCTTCCTCTTCTTTTCCTTCTTCTTTTTATTCTTTTTAACCCAGAAAATCTAGTGCATTCAAACTCAGTATATATTTATTTCAACAATAAACACCTATATTGTATATTAGATTATTCAGGGCAGAATTAAAGTTTGGTCAGAATTACTTATTATTAATTATTAATAATAATAACAATTGTTATTATATGCCTCTCTTCAAATGTGAACATTTCCAGTTCCAGAATCCACGATCCTTTTCCGATCTTTGCCATTTGTTAGAGGATTTGACCTTTGAGAAGGTGGACAGAATTCTTTTGGAATTAAGTATAAAGGAAAAAAAATCAAGAGTAGCAAAATAAATAAATAAAAATTAAATTAAATTAAATTAATAATATTTTTCTTATATGTCTCTCTTCAAATGTGAACATTTACAGTTCCAGAATCCAAGATCCGTTTCTGATCATTGCCATTTGTTAGAGGATCTGACATCAGAATTAAAGTTGATCATAATTCTTTTTGAATTAAATATAAAGGGAAAAAAAATCTGGCAAAAAAAAAACTTTATATGTCTCTTGAAACATAAATATCGAATCCAATATCCATTTTCGATCTTTGCCATTTGATACAGGATCTGACATGCGATACAATTTCTCTCATATCTGATTCACATTTTTTTAGATATAAATATAAATATAAATATAAATATAAATATAAATATAAATATAAATATAAATATAAATATAAATATAAATAAATAAGTCCTTGCTGAAATGCTGTAAAAATCCTGGATTAATCTGTTAAAAAAATATTTATTATTTCTAAACAGAGGCCAAATTGTTAATCTCATCATCAGATTCTGACCTAGAAAAATAAATAAATAAATTAAATAAATAAATTAAATAAATTAATTAAATAAATAAATTAAATAAATTAAATAAATAAATAAATAAATAGCACAGGACTTTCCCCCTCGTTAGAGAGCGTGTGACTGAGCATGTGTGTGTTCTGGGAGATACTGTAGTGCCGTGGCTAAATCTCACCCCCTGCTCAAAGCCATTTGTTCCCATTCATTGTGCCAAGACTCTCAGGAGAAGCAGCAGGTCTCCATGTTTAGACACGTAACAAGCCTCATGCCAGGTTCTGTTGCTGAAACCCGTTCTCCACGCCAGGTCTCTGTGATGTTCCTCGCCAAAACAACCGTCCATCCATCCATCCATCAACCCACAGACATGAAAACAATCTTCCTTTATTTGAATCGCCGGCATTTCAGAGCCCATGCATGATGCATCAAAGACATGAATAATTTAGAGGAACAAGCAGAGGATGGGTCTGGTGCACTGCCAAAGCGTTTTCCGTCTCTCGGGGTGACAAAACAAATTTCAGCATGTGTAGACAGATGGACAGCAGGGTAACACGCCGCCACTTATCCACACTCTGCACGCTAGAGTCCAGGTTGTCATAGGAACCAACGGGGGGGAAAAAATATAACAACCGTTCCTGGAGTTTGGTGATGGCTGAGGTGAGCAGGGTCAGGCATGATTACACAGAAGTGACCTGAAGGTGCAGCAGTAATAAATCTTACCTCCACAGAGCTCTTTTTCATTCTCTTTTTTATACAGGAACAAGAAAAAATAAATTCAATCAATCAATCAAAAACACATTTAACATCAAAGAAAGTTACTTACAAGATGCTTATGAGCATTTATATAGATTTATACTGTACCATGCACTGCTATGTAAGGTTATGTATGCTATATGACACATTATAAAGGCATTAAAAATCTGATAATATGAATTGTTACTCAAAACTGTATAAGTATGTATATGTATGTATTATCTGTATAACTATGAATGCTCTACTCATGACAAGAATATTCATATCAGGTTATGAAGCATTCATAAGGTATCATACACGGTTATAACTATGAATGGCATATTGTGAAGAGAATTTTCATATCATGTTATCAAGCATTCATGAGGTATCATACACAGTTATAACCATGAATGCCATAGTATGATAAGAACATTAATATTATGTTATAATGCAACCATAACATATCATACATGGTTAAAACTATAAATGCCATATTGTGAAGAGAACATTCAGATCATGTTAAAGCATTTGTTTTGAGATGAGAGGTTTCGAGATGAGCCAGTGCTGCTTTATGAAAGCTTTATGGACTGCTTATAAAACTGTTATGAAGCCACAGTGTAGGTGTCTTAAAATAAAAGTGTGCAGTGTGAAATATGAAGTTAAACATTTTGTAGTTTTATGTTTGAGATTTGCCAAAGAAAAAGCACCCATAAACAAACAAACAAACAAATTCTTAATAAATATTATTAATTAGTAAATAGTTAAAAAAAAACTTACAAAAAAACCCCTAACAAATAAATAAATAAATGTTGAAGTACTAAGTAAATACACAATTAATAAATGTTATTAATTAGTAAATAGATAAACAAACAAACAAAGGAACAAACAAACAAATAAATAAATGCTACTATTTTATTTGACCAACTGCTACATTGTTTTGGTGTAATATTAACCAAATAAAATAATATCTATCTAATGATTTATAGATAAATCAATAGAGATGTATACTGAGCTGCTGGATGATATTATTTCTTCTGAAAAATTTGTCAGATTAAACAAATGTATATAATATAATGTTGTACCTAATGTTCTTAAAAATGTTGAAGATTTTAGTCCTTGATCCTGTCCATAAGGCCATATATGAATGAAGAACCTCACTGTGCCTAAAGCAGAACCTTGTGGGATGCCACACTTCTCTCAGGTTAAGTAAAACCTTAAACAGGAAGTGAGCTGTCTGTCTGTTAAAGTATAGAGTGAAGTGCTCAGGATGGGTTATAATGCTTCATTTAGAGATTCTACTACAGACCATCACAGTCAGCCTGGATGATGTGACCGATATAAAGACGTGGAGATTCGGCTCTGCTGCCTTTTAATTATGACAATTTTTATGTTCAGCTTAGTGTCAAGGACAGAGTAACATTTTGTGTCATTAAGTAAAAGTGAGACCAGAAGTCTCTCTCTCACACACACACACACTCATTAACATTATTAAGGTCATATCGAGGTGCTGTACTCATGATATTAAATTCCCCCGATGGGAAAAGTAATTAAGACCACAGATGATGCTAAATTAGGAAGCATACAGTAATTATGCTGAGGTTAGAGACAACAAGCTACATTTTATATTAGTTACACCAGCACCCATAAGTATGTGCACCCCTGACAATCACATCTATATGGAGAAACATCATAGCTGCCCCTATGCTCTGACCTCAACTTCATCAGCTGGAATGTGCAAAGAATTCCACTGTATTGTAATGTATGAGTGGCAATAATAAAGCCGGATAAACTTCTTCTTCAGTGAAGGGAACAGTGCACAAAGACATTCTTCCAGATTGGAGCTGTTTCTATATGTTGGTGTGATTGTCAGGGGTGAACATACTTATGTGTGCTGATGTAATTAATATAAAACGTAGCTCATTGTCTCTAACCTGATGCAACAGGGGCAGCTTGGCAGAGCTGGGGCTTGAACCCTGACCTTCTGATCAACAACCCAGAGTCTTAATCATTTCTGCCCCTAAACTAAGAGGCTCAATGCAGTGAATGTTCCAGCATGACAGTGCTCCTGTGCACAAAACAAAGCAGCTCCAGGAAGACACAGTGTGGAGGTTAAGGTTGAAGTGGAAGAACTCAAGGGTCCTGCACAGAACCCTGACTCATGTGACTCTCTGAATCAACCCCACTGAACACAACCAGAACTGGAGTCTCCTCAACACCCTGACCTCCCTGATCTGATCTCACTAATGATCTTCTGGGATGTAGGAATGAATACAGAATCTCACAGCCATGCTCCAACATGCTCTAAGAGGAAAGAGGGAAGTAAATCTGGAACATCACTATCATCTGTTTTTCTTTAAATATAGAGTACACTGGCACAGGAAGGAAGCCCTTCTCCCCCAGACACCTGACCTAAAACATGGAGCTTTAGTAGACTTTTCTCCATGTGGAATGATCCTGTAAATCTTATTCCGGAAACAATGGTATATTTCAAACGATCCATTCCCAGGACAGACCAGCTTCTGCCTCGGAAGAAGAGCTATTCCATACAGTGGCATAGGAATTTTATTCATTCTGGAGGAGAGTTCTTAAGGTGAAAATGTGTATTGTGAAACAAATTTTCCCATAACAAATAATGTAAATGTAGATAATCTGTTCCAGCCGCACAAAAACATTACCAATATTCCCAATATGAAGCGTATGTAAACTGTATGTCTGCTTACAAAGAACTGACCCAAGCCAAGCATTCCATGTCAAGGCTCCTCACAGGAAGTTGTGCCACCAAGCTTGGGCTAAAAATAGAACAGATCACCCACACCACCAATCTGTCAACAAAAAAACACCCCCAAAAATCACCTAGCTTTTGAACGCATGCTGAAGGTAACGTTGGTCTCGTGGGTTGAGTCTTTCACACAGCTTTCACTGACTGAAAAATAATTCATAAACTCGCTTCAGTTGGCTTCGCTTGGCTTTCCACTGATGCTAACGAGTTTGGAATGGTTCAATTCTTAAGGCACAAATTTGTAAAGGAGGGGATTCGTACACCGAGGTTCCACCGTATCAGTTATGGTCCAAATGAGGCAGTCCATGTGGGAATGTGGAGTGAACAGTGAGAATAGTTTGAAATCTAGGCTACACTTTATCACTGTCTGGAAGTTCCTTCAGAAGGTTAATCATGATTTCCTACTTAAAAGTTTATAAACTCGTAGCACTGCGCTCGTAAGAAACGTGTCATGTCGTAAAATCCTCGAGAGTGTAGTGGAGTGTTTTCTGGGCTGTTCAGAGGATTTAAAAGTGAAACTGTTCACATCGGTATTCAGGCCTCAAACAGAACTGCGGACTTATTCAGAAGATAAGTGTGAGTTATGCAAGTGGGACGGAGTTGGAATACAAATTCAGCTCATGCTCGAGAGAGATGTTCAAGGGTAATCTTCAACACATCAGTGAATATGACACTTTTAATTCATTAATAATATCATCACTTAAAAGCTCGTGAATTAAACTAAGTGAGCCGTAAGTGTGACAGACGAGCGCTCGCTCAGATTATCCTTCACACCATCTGCTCTGGGTCTTCAGTCCTTATTTTCTATCCCCCTTTATTTTTCTCAGGTGTAATGGCACCCTGTCTCGTATTCTTCTACTTCGTTCTTCGTAATTCTTAAACTACGTGCAGGTTTTAATCATTTGAATGTGAAGCTTGGAATATCTACATAAGATAAACAAACAAACAAACAAACAAACAAAGACAGCTGTGTTCCTATAGTCTGGACACAGCCAATATATATTCATTAGGACTGTGTGCTATGGTGTGATTAGTCACTTCTGGACATTTACATCCACTGTCCCTTGTGTGTGTGTGTGTGTGTCTGAGTGTGAGATGTGTTTTTATTTCAGCAGCTGTTGTCTATTTGAGTTCAGAAATCCACTGACCCTTGTTTTAGCGCTCATCAGCTCACTGGCTGCTCATGCTAATGGACAAAAAGCCCTCATACACAGGTGAAGTGCTCAGGCTTTAAACGTTTGCTCTAATACACACACACACACACACACACACACAAACCAAATTAATTAGCCTTTCGAGCTAGAAACAAGATAACTGTGTATATTTAATGAGAGCAGACGTTAAGCAGAAATCTATCTTAGAGCTCTGTTTTAGTTTGAATTTCATTATCATCATCATCATCATATTATTATTATTATTATTATTATTATTGTTGTTGTTGTTGTTGTTGTTGTTGTTAAAAAAGAAGATAAATAACTGACCCTTTGCTTTTTGTGGGTTAAATAAAAACTTTAATAATGTTCCCCATTTGGTGCAACAAATTAAGTAAATCCCGCCCAGTGCCTCAGCCATCTGTAGCCAGAGTTCATGATGGGAGGGGCTTTCTCTCTCTCTGTCTCGCTCTCTCTCTCTCTCTCTCTCTCTATCTCCCTCTCCCTCTCCTGTAAATCACAGGGATATTAACTAACTAACTAACTAACTAAATAAATAAATACATCAGTAATTAACTTATAAATAAATTTTGCTTATTTGAAGTATAGATAGATAGATAGATAGATAGATAGATAGATAGATAGATAGATAGATAGATAGATAGATAGATAGATAGAAAAAATATAAAAAAGAACAAAGAATTAAGTAAATAATAAATAAATAAAACACCCAGTTTGCTTATTTATACTAAGTACTTGAATAACGAAAGCAACAAACAAATAACAAAAAAAAACTGGCTAACTGAATGATTGATGATTGATTGATTGATTGATTGAGAAAGAAAGAAAGAAAGAAAGAAAGAAAGAAAGAAAGCAAGACAGGGTGGATTAACTAATAAACCAATTTAATAAATAAATAAATACACCCAGTTTGCTTATTTAAACAAAGTAATTAAAACAAACAAATAAAAATGCCTAAATTTCCTACGTTTCATTTAATCTGATTTTTCAGTATCACACACACACACACACACACACACAGATGGATGACTCACAGTCTAATCAGCTCTCTCTCACCATGATGCCATGTGAATTTACAGAATAGAAGTGTAGAGATGAAAACGGTGTCCATGAAGCAGTGCACACACATTAGAGCCTAACAACATTAAATCACAATCAGACTGAAGACTTTATCTTTATCAACACACACACACACACACACACACACACACACTCATCAACACTCAGAGAAAACATTTTTCATTTAATTAATTTAATAATAATAACAACCATCATCATCATCGTGCAAATGATTTATTTAATGCGCTTGTTTTAATATATTATCATTTCTATAGCAACAGCTCACCCACAGGGACATATAACGTAGATGCTACAAAATAAACAGATTACAAAATGTGTATAATTACTGAAGTTAGTGATGTTATGGTGAAGTTTTCTGTAACGAATTAACGTAAGGAGTCTCCAGTGTCAAAGCTAAAGCTGTAATCGAGCATTCACACATTTTCAGGACAGACAAAGTTACATTTTTTGCGGTTACTCTTTAACATTTTTGTCTGACATAAAAAAAGATAAAAAAAAGAGAGGCTGGTGAAGGAAGGATCTGAAGTTTATAGCTACTATAACATCACGACTGAGATTAGGTTTAATCTTCTTCTCTGATCCTTCTCCATATTGTAAAGTGTGTTTGTATTCAGTCCAATCTTTTTCACCAAACACCACAAATGATCAGGACCAGCATCTGTGTGTATCAGTTCTTCTCAGAAACTGCTGCTTTAACGCAATTCCTGCAAACATCTTGGTATTATCTATGTCTCTTATCTCTCATTCTCATGCTGGAGCTGAAGCCCGGGAGAACTGCTCAGTGAACAATGCAACATGGACATAGATCAAAGTCCTCTGGTCTAAATCATCCAGGCTTTTGTATTAACAGCATGAAATGTTCATGAAAATGATGGACGAGCAAGCAGCAGACCACCCCTACTTAAGCTCCTTCTTGCTGGCCAGGATGATGATGAGGCCTCTGCAGATGTTTGAGGGTACTGCCTCGGCATGGGAATGGCTAAGATGTGAGCGGGGGCTGAGTATAACGGCCATCCTGACAGAAGATGACCAGCTGGAAGCACAACATTGAACTCCTCCCACACAGACTAGCACTGCCAGTAACATCAAAGAATTCAGCAACCTCGTCTCCTTGATGTGCCTTTACTCCACAAGCTCTGGTAGATCTAAAGGAAACAGATACTGATCCCACAACACCATGAAAAAATAATATTTTCTCTCTTTTTCTTTCTTCCCATAGTGCCACTACTGACTTAGGGACAGATGGAACGGGACAGATCTGGTGGGGCATGAGGAGGTGAAGGAGTCTGTGGAGGAGGAGCCTATGTCTGTGATGGAGGGGTCTATGCATTTAAACAAGAAGTCTATTCCCATGGAGAAGGGGTATGTGCCTGTGGAGGAGGAGTCTATGCCTGTGGAAGAGGAGTCTGTGTCTATGGAGGTATCTGTGGACAAGGAGTCTGTGTCTCTAGAGGAGGAGTCTGTGTCTGCGAAGGAGGATTCTATGCCTATAGGCAAGGGGTCTATACCTGTGGAGGAGGAGTCTGTAACTGTAAAGGAGGAGTTTGTGGTGGAAGGGTCTTTGCTGGTGGAGGAGTTGTCTGTTCCTGTGGAGGAGGAATCTGTGTCTGTAGACAAGGAGTCTTTAACTGTGGAGGAGGAGTCTTTATCCATGGAGGAGGAGTCTGTACCTGTGAAGGAGGAGTGTGTGTATAAGGAGAAGGAGTCTGTGCTTGTGAAGGAGGAGTCTGTGCCTGTTGAGGGAGGGTCTGTGCTGGTGGAGGAGGAGTCTGTGCCTGTGGAGGAGGAGTCTGTGTCTGTAGACAAGGGGTCTATAACTCTGGAAGAGTCTGTACCTGTGGAGGAGGAGTCTATGCTTGTAGACAAGGTGTCTATACCTGTGGAGGAGGAGTCAAATCTGTGGAGGAGGGATCTGTGCTTGTGCATGAGGAGTCTGTACCTATGGAGGAGGAGTCTGTATCCGTGGAGGAGGAGTCTGTGCTTGTGGAGGAGAAGTCTGGTCTTTCATTCATACTAGCAGTTGCTTGAAGTTTGTTACATTGTTGGACATTAATCAGGTTTCAGAGTTTAATCTACAGTAACGATTAGCAGGGACAAATGCAGCATGTGACAGCAGTCATTAAAACAGTCCAGCCACATGGTAAAAGTCAGGGAAGAGTGTGAATAAATTGCTGGAGGTACAGCATCTGGTCATGAGCAGGTGCGTCCACAAATTAATAAGACAACAGGTTGTAGCCTGCTCTAGACCCAAGACCAAAAGGAGGTGAGACGTTTCCTGTGTCTGGTGAGATATTATCACAGGGATATTCATCTCGGGATTGTGCTAAATAATTCCAAACATCACCAGCCTGCTGACTGATCTCACTATAAAGAGGGCAGATCTGTTTCATTGACCAGAGCAGTCAGAGCTTTTCATTATTCTTCGATATTATTTACTGGAATGACCAATCAATCTCTGTTTCTGGACCTTGCAGATGCTCCATCACATGAAGGGATGCCAACACTGATGCTGATCACTCATAGATACTAGTTACACAGCTCTCTGTGGTCCACAGGCCTGGAACACAGATGTTACTAGCTGACTTTTTCTACCATCAGGGGAGAGACCCACTAGCTCCCCGGGCTTGTGTCAGGTGGTGGTGGTACTGTAGAAAGTGGCAGCATGGTCTATTGGGAGTCTGCAGTGGGAATTTGGGGCAATTAACTGTCATTTGCACAACCAATCAAAGGAGGTTCCCATTACTGGAGTTCTTTCTACATAAATTTACACAAAATCAGCTCATAAAAATGAAGAATATAAATATTTTCCCAGCTAATTGGATTTTCATGAACACCATATTTCTTGTGTAATAGGTGTAATCAAAATCTGGAGTGACACATCAAACCCTTTCGTTAGTCACACTCCAAGCCTCTACAGACCCACAGCGAGCGTACTGTAGGTGTGTGTCTGAATGTGAGTCATGAAACTCCAGCACAGAAATGATTTCTGCGTCTCTGCCATGTTTAATTGTGGCACATTCGGAACAGCGGCCGGCTGCCAAAACCCATTTATTTTAAGCCGCCGCTGCTGTTATAGCAGAGAGAGAGCAAAAAAAGAGTGCTACTCCTCCACATCCTCCTCCATCCTCCAGCTTGTGTCCACATTCTCCCAGGCCATTATTTACTCAGCTCCAGCGTTATAGCCAGGATAAATTTGCTTTGCCAGCGAGTGCTCGAGCAGCGCTGACTCAAATCACACTGATTCTTCTCTGCTATAAAAATTCATTTTACAGGCCTGTGAAGTTCAGGTGCAGAGATTAACATGTTGATGTGGGGTTTATCTGGGAAAGAAACTTTGCTCAAGAATGATGCACAAACAACGTACAGCAATGGTGCTGTGAGCCAACTGTCTTTCCAACTGTCCATCCATCCATCTATCTGCCCACTCATCATCCATCCATCTATCCATCTATCCATCTATCCATCCATCCATCCATCCACCCATCCATCCATCTATCCGTCCATCCATCCAATTGTACATCCGTTCATCCATCCATCCATCCATCCATCCATCCATCCATCCACCCACCCATCCATCTATCCGTCCATCCATCCAATTGTACATCCGTTCATCCATCCATCCATCCATCCATCCATCCACCCATCCATCTATCCGTCCATCCATCCAATTGTACATCCGTTCATCCATCCATCCATCCATCCGTCTATCCGTCCATCCATCCATCTGGCCATCCATCCATCTGGCCATCCATCCATCCATCCATCCATCCATCCATCCATCCGTCTATCCATCTATCCGTCCATCCATCCGTCTATCCATCTGTCCATCTGTCTATCCATCCATCTGGCCATCCATCCATCCATCCATCCATCCATCTGTCTATTTGTCCATCTATTCATCCATCATCTGTCAATCCATCTGTCCCTCCATCCATCCATCTGTCCATCCATTCATCCATCTGTCTGTCCATCCTTCCATCTGTCTATTTGTCCATCTATCTGTTCATCCATCCATCAATCCAACTGTACATCCATCCATCCATCCATCCATCCATCCATCCATCCAATCATCCATCCTTCCGTCTGTCTATCCATCCATCCATCCATCCATCCATCCATCCATCCGTCTATCCGTCCTTCCATCCATCTGGCCATCCATCCATCCGTCTTGTCCGTCCATCCATCCATCTGGCCATCCACCCATCCATCCATCCATCCATCCAACTGTACATCCGTCCATCCATCCGTCCATCCATCCATCCAACTGTACATCCGTCCATCCATCCGTCCATCCATCCATCCATCCATCCATCCAATCATCCATCCTTCCGTCTGTCTATCCATCCACCCATCCATCCATCCATCCATCCATCCGTCTATCCGTCCTTCCATCCATCTGGCCATCCATCCATCCATCCGTCTTGTCCGTCCATCCATCCATCTGGCCATCCATCCATCCATCCATCCATCCATCTGTCTGTCTATTTGTCCATCTATTCATCCATCATCTGTCCATCCATCCATCTGTCTGTCTATTTGTCCATCTATTCATCCATCATCTGTCCATCCATCCATTCCTCCATCTGTCCTTCCGTCCATCCAACCGTCCATCCATTCATCCATCCATAGATCCTTCCGTCCATCCATCCATCCATCCAACCGTCCATCCATCTGTCCATCTGTTTATCTGTCCATCCATTCATCCATCCGTCTGTCCATCCATCCATCCATCTGTCCAACCATCCATCCATCCATCCCTCTTCTGACCCATAAGTCCTACCCAGGGTTGTGCGGAACCTGAAGTCTATCCCTGGGGACTCAGGGTACAAGGCAGGGGGACACCCAGGACCGAGTCCTGACTCATCACAGGGCTCAGTCACACACACTCACACACTACATACAATTTAGAGACACCAGTCAGACTACAAGCCATGTCTTAAGACTGGGGAAGGAAACTTGGGAACCCTGAGGAAACCCCCAAAGAACCAGAAGAACATGCAAAATCCCTTCACAATGTGGAGTCAGGAATCAAACCCCATGAAGGTACTAGCAAATGGATTAACCACTAAGCCACTAGGCCACTATACCCTTTAATTCTTTTATTGAAATTGGGTTAAGTTTGAGTAAAGAGGCATATCTCAGGTATTTGTGACTCTTTTGCATTTTTATCAGTTTTCTGCACGATATCGGGATGAACAAAAAGCCGTGTTAAATCCAACAACACCAACTGATGGTTTGACGTCAATCTGAAATTGGTTGTAAACTTTTTGGCTGTAAATATGAGAAATATCTTCAAAAAGTCCACAAAGTCTGTTCCTATAGTCCCTAATGGTGTACATGCTGACGTCTCCAGTCTCTCTATTGTTTAAAAACAGCTTTCAGATAAAGAAAATTGCGACATCAACAAAAGGTAAATGTCATCTTTCAAAGTAATTTGATCTCTCCGCATATTAAATATGAACTTTCTCTCTCAGTGCTGTGGAGAACTCGAACAGAACCGAACAGACGGATCGCCTCGGGACTTGTTTACAGCCTTATGGAGATTGAGATGTAACGTGGCCGGGTGTTTAGGACATCACAACCCAAATACTTCAAAAAATATATTAAAAAAAATAAAAAATAAAAAATAAAAAAATAAAAAAATAAAAATAATAATCATGTTCTGAAAATGGAACAATAAAATACAGCTGGTGTTTAGAAACAAGAAGTATGTCAGTGTTTATGTAATGAAATGAAATACTTTTAAACCATGATCTATTCTGGTATTTTCATCTTTTATTTAAAGTGAATAATCTCTGATCTAAACTGCTTACATTATAGGAAAAAAACCCCAGAAATTTCCATATTTTACCATCTGAACAAAAAGCGTTATAAACAGAGCATTTTCATGAAGCCTTAATTATCCAACAAACCCTTAACCACCACAAGAAGAATCTTTTCTCAGCCAGAAGCTCTAGGTTCTCGATAAAAAAAAAAAGAAAAGAAAAGAGGAGCAATGATGTGGACCTTCATAGCACCTCTTTTCCACCAAAGTGTCGTTGGCCATCTTGAAAATGTTTTCTTATCCAGCATCAGTGCAAGGTAGCCCTGCCCCTTTTCCTCTATGTAAGCAAAGCCATAAGTGTCCGAAAGTTTATCATCTGAAAGAAGTGCACTCTTCTTCTTCTTCTTCTTCTTCTTCTTCTTCTTCTTCTTCAGTCTGAACCCACGACTCACTCCCATTTGCACTACTTTCTATTTAATGTGGATTTTGTCCCACATAGAGAGATTCAGGCATATCTAGAGCTGTGTCCCAAATGACGTCCTACACACTGGACACTGTGTTCTCTCGTGTTTTGTGTACAAATTTTAGAAGGGTCGTCAAACTTGAAGTAGAAGCCTTTTCCCAGTCGACTGTGCATGATGTCATAAAAGAATTGTAAATAAAATGACATTTAAGCTAATTTAACAGACCTTCATAGCACGTCTCATCCACCGGCGTGTCGGCGTCCATCTTGAAAATGTTTTCTCATCCAGCGTTGGTGCCCGGTAGCCCTGCCCCTTTTCCTCTATGTAAGCAAAGCTGTGAGAGTTGATTGGATGAAGTGTTTAACATTCACACTTGTTTTTTTTTTCACAGGTGAATAAGTACAATCATCTGAAAGAAGTGCACTTCTTCTTCTTCTTTAGTCTAAACACATTATTTTTGGAGTAGAATAGTGCCTAATTGTGCGATTTGGGACGCAGCTGATCTCTACATGTGGCAAAGATCAAATTCAATGGATTTCCACAAATAATTTCTTATTATTCTTAAATCCGTGAGTCTTCTGAACCAGTTTCCTGTCCCGACTTTGCATCAGTTAATATGATGCCATTTTTTTGTCCACTACCTGCACATGCAAATCAGCTTCATCATAATTGATCTTAATAATAGAGGTGGTCCGTGTGAGAGAGCATGATGATGAGCTACTAAAAGGGGAAAAAAAAGTGATGTTTGTACATCAGAGGAGATTTGTGAGGGTGAGGGCAGGAGAAAGCAGAGAGCAGATGAAAAGCATGTCAGATGCTTGAATGCCCTTCATTTGTCCCTTTGCAACGACAAACATCGAGGCTTTGAAAGCGGGAACAAACAGGATCTCTATCGTCCTCCCCGGTGGCGAGAATGCATCAGAATAACAGAGCGGAGCAATAACACAAAGCATGAAGTGAGAAGAAAAAAAAACGGACAGCAGAAAAGAGGAGTGTTTTCATGGGGAGGATCTTCCGGAGGCAGTTTTGTCTTTAAGAAAAATCTCTGTGATTCTTTCCTTTGTGTCAGATCATCAGAATCAATCTGGAACACACAACCTTTAACTTTTTTTTAATTATTTAGTTCCTCTGAGCGAGTTGAAATGATTACACAAAAGGAAGTGTTTTTGAGTTGTTAACCTTAATGGTAAAAGTTTGAGATCTGAATGCTACAAAGCTGTAAAGAATGTTGTTGCCTAGTTACATACTGGTTTAGGTGAGGACACAACATGAAAATAAAAATAAAATAAAAATAAATAAAGATGGCAAGAGCCAGTATCACTCGCTTAATTTGATTTGATTTGATTTGATTTGATTTGATTTGATTTACTTATTTATTGTGGTGAAAGCTTCAGAAGCAGACAAAAATCAACAAAACTGTACACAATATAACTTAACAAAAAGAAAAGCAAATAAAATAAAGCTCCTTTCCTTACTGATCAAAAAGAAGAGAAAACAGAATAAATGTAAACAGTGTCGATCAAAGAGGAATATTTGCATAAATATACAAACTCACTGTGTTTCATTATTATTACATAATACCATTCATTTAATCATTCCTTGATTTATTCACCGTCATCGTCGTCATTGTTGTCATCATTGTCGTCGTCATAGTCATAATCATCGGCATCATCATCATCGTCGTCATCATCGCTGTCATCATCGTCATCATCATCATTGTCATCATCATTCTTGTCATCATCATCGTCATCATTGTTGTCAGTGTCGTCATCAATGTTATCATCGTCGTCATCATCATCATCATTGTCGTCATCATTGTGAATGTTGTCATCATCATCGCCATCGTCTTCATCATCATCTTCATCATTATCGCCCTCATCGTCATCATGATCATTGTCACTATCGAGGTCATCATCATCATCATTGTCTTCATCATCATTGTCATCGCTGTCATTATCACCCTCATCATCATTGTCATCGTCGTCACCTTCATCATTGTTGTCATTATCACCGCCATCATTGTCGCCATTGTCATCATCATCTTTGTCATTGTCATTGATGTCATCGTCATCATCGTTGCTATCATCATCATCATCATCATTGACCTCATCATCTTCGTCGTCATCATTGTGGATATCGTCTTCATCATCGTCATGGTCTTCATAATCATCGCCATCATTGTCGTCATCGTCGCCATCGTTGTCGTAATCATCATCGTCTTCATCATCATCATCATCATCGCCATCGTTGTCATCATTGTCATCATCTTCTCCATCATTGTTATTGTTGCCATTGTCATCGTCGTTATCATCGTCATCATTGTTGTTGTCATCGTCTTCATCATCATCGTCATCATTACCGTCATCATCATTGTCATAATCATCATCATTCTTGTCACTGTCATCATCATTGTCACCATCGTCGTCATCATCACTGTCATCAACGTTATCATCACCATCATCTTCATAATCGTCATCATCATCATTGTCGTCATCGTCATTATCATCATTCACACTGTCATCATCGTCATCATCATCATCTGTCTTTCTGTTCGACTTTTAAAGGAAACGCTTGATCCATAAGCCCTCACTATCCGATCCCATCTCACCCTTCCTGAAGGTCTCGCTCTTCCACGCTCTGCTTGTGCTCTTATTTACGCGGAACACTCAGCCCCGCCGCTCGGAGGGACGTTTACATGCTTTAAGCAGCAGTGTGAAGTAATGAGATGGGGAACAGCGTTCTGCTCTAATGTCTATTCTCTGATACACATACTCTACGAGGAAATGAAGCCTATTACCTTTAATATCCAGATAAGTACCATGAAAGAAAAAAACAGCGGAAAAATATAAAACTGTAACTTAGTGTGAGACTGAACACATTTATTCTGAGACAAGACGGAAGCAAAGTGGGACGTAGCAATAACGTCAGCAGCGTGGATGCGGGATATCTGTAAAAATCTTTATCGGATATTTTCTTTAACGCCTACGAGCACTTAGCAGCAGGAAATATGACAGACGTCTTGTTGTTTTTCCGGTCGGAGCTTCAGCGGGAACAATGGGATTCATTAAAAAGTAAAAATGATGTGTAGGCTCAGTCAATGGGATCATTTCTCCAGCAGTGCAGCCCTCCGGGAATATCACACACACACACACACACACACACACACACTGAATATTTCAATTTACTCAACGTGTTGACATTTAAAATGAGATTCTCACTGAGATCATGTCTGTATAACGCAGCCTGGATGAACGCTGGAATCTGATTGGTCAGAAGATTTAATTGCATTATTTATGTACAGCATGGAACTGTTCATATTAATGCCCTCGTTTTGGATCAAATCCGTTATTGTTTCTATAGTAACGCCTTGTACTATAGCAAGGACGTACGCCGGACGGTGTGCTGCACATAAAGGTGAGGTGAATCATACTGAGAGAGAGAGAGTGAGAGAGTGAGAGAGAGAGAGAGAGAGAGAGAGAGAGAGACAGGAAGAGACAGACAGTGTGAGATAGAGACGGACTGAGAGAAAAAATAGAGAGACAGAGAGAGAAAAGGAAAAATACAGTAAACAATGAAAGGTGAAAGAGAGAATAAGTGATAGAAAGAGAGACAGAGAAAAGAAAGAGAGATAGAGACAGGTATGAAATGAGAGAGAGAATAAGAGAGAGAGAGAGAGAGAGAGAGAGAAATACAGGCAGGTATACAGAAAGACAAAAATGTTGATTGAAAGAAAGATACAAAGACAAAGAAAGAGACAGAAAAGGAAAAGACAGAGAAAAAAGTGAGAGAAAGAGAGAGACTGAGAAAAAAAGGGGAGATAAATACAGGCAGGTAGAAAGAGAAACACTGAGACAAAGAGAGAAAGAGGGAGAGAGACAGACAGAGACGAAGAAAAGGAAAAGACACTGAACAGTGAAAGAGAGAAAAAGTGAGAGAAGAGAGAAGGGAGAGAGACAGAAGGAAATAGAGACAGGCTAAGAAAAAAAGAGAGAGGGTAGGGAGAAAGACAGATAAAGACAAAGAGATATAGGAGAAAGAAAAAAGGGAGATAGTGAGACAGAGAGAGAGAGAGAGAGAGAGAGAGAGAGTAGAAATAAATGTAAAAATTCATTAAAGGATTTAACTCTGAGTTCATTGACACGTCACTCTACTGTATTTCCCCTTCAGATTAGAGCCCTGTCTTTACTACATTACCCACAATCCCCTTCACTACATGCTAGTATCCCAGTGGGATTTATCCCTTTCTTCATTTCTACGTAACGAGAGCGATGCAGCGGTGCTTTATTCCTTTAACCTGTCCGGCTCTGTTATCTGTACCTCTCATAGATCACTAACATGCATCATAACACCGCAGTGCATTCTGGGACTTTGAGTCCAGTGAAGTCTTCATTAACTTTCTCATTAATGTTAAATGGCTCTTAAGTTGCACTCGCAATACGCTCAGTGCACGCAGTGGGGATTTCTTTAACTCT
Source organism: Hemibagrus wyckioides (assembly GCF_019097595.1). Lineage (NCBI taxonomy): Eukaryota > Metazoa > Chordata > Actinopteri > Siluriformes > Bagridae > Hemibagrus > Hemibagrus wyckioides. Next base: position 3,264,661 of record NC_080734.1, on the reverse strand, counting down.
GGCAACTTTTTATTAAGCTTGAGATTTGTTAAGCGCAACGTCGAACAGAAAGCTGCCACAGGAAGCCGTGACAGAGAAACAGGAAGTGTGACCTCGCAGCTTGTCGAACCCCGAGGCTGTGATAGAGCTCTCAGTGCCCCTTCCTCCGTCACGTCTCCTCCTCTTCCTCAGACTCCAGCACTTCACTTCATTCCAGCTGACATTTAAGCTCCTAAATTTAGCGCCGCGCCCCACCTCTCGCTCTCTCTTCGGAGTGCTAGCCGTGAGCCGCGTGCCGCGTGATGTACCTGTCACGCTGAATCAGCACACCTCAATCAACACAAAAAGAACAGCCTCACCTCCCGAGGGACTTCTTTTCATTTCTTAACTTTCTCCCTTACTTTCTCACCGGGGATTAATCCAGGAAGTCCATCAGCTCTGGAATGACCGCGGGAGGTGCAGCAAGAGAAGGAAAAGCCGGAGAACAGACGAGGGACGATGGTTAAGGATTTTCAACGTATTATTATATTTTCACGCCGAGAAGTGGTTTCCTGTGCACGACTTTCTTTTAATGAAAAGCGATTGTCCGAGAGCGATGATGAATCTTTCTCCACGCCCTTTCAATTAGGCGCACGCTTAACACCAGGCTTTATCAAGAAAGCTCCACATTTTTCATTTCCTTCCTTCCCTTTCAAGTTAAACCATTTTTTTTCCGAAAATTCCGAGCGTGTCATGGAAACGTCAATCTTTTCCCGTTCCTCTTGTAATAAAGAGGTCAGGACCCTGATCACCCAGATCTTACTGAAAAAAAAAAAAGATCTTTATCACGTTTCTGAGACACAGAACTGTTCAGATTCCACACCAGGTTCTTGTAGGTGAAGACTGAGATGTTCAAGAAGAAGTGTAAATAATCTGGGGATCGTTTTTAAACCCAATCCAAACTCATTACATGTGAACAGTTGGGCTTGACTCTAGATCAGGAGGGGTGTGTGTGTGTGTGTGTGTGTGTGTGTGTGTGTGAAGAGGTGAGTATAAAGCCTTCAAAAATGTTAGATCTTTATGAACAAGCACTTGGAGAACGTCTCAGAGAGCAGAAATGGGTTTGAGATCAACATTTACTCTGAAGATACAAACATTTCCGTGGAATGGAACTTTTCTATGAATCTATCAGCCCTAGTAGTCTAGAGAAAAACAGAAATCCTTCTGAAACACGACAAATTCTTAAAGTCCTGAGTGTCTACTTTCATATGAGCTTCATATTAACCTCCACTGTGGAGTGAGACATGACCAAGACACTCAATCATCAACATGGACACAACAACAACAGGAGGAAACTCCGTTTTTCAGCCTCTGAGTAAAAGAGTGAGACATGAGTGAGATAAGGAGATGGCATGTAGCGTTCCTGTGCACTTTATTTAATGTTTCCCTGACTGATACTTAACATTTCTCCATAAATACTGGATATAAAAGTCTGCAAACCGCTGCTGGGTTTTGTTATTTAAAAAATGACACAGAGATAAATCGTATCAGATACAAAGAGTTCAGGCTTCTTACTTACTGATGAAGATGGAAAAATACACATGTAGTATATAGACACAAAGACACACCCACATATCTAAATATAGACTCAAAGACACACCCACATATCTATATATAGACTTAAAGACACATCCACATTTTTAAATACAAACTCAGAGACACTCCCACATATTGATATCAATGCAAAGACACACCCACATATCTATAAATAGGCTCAAAAAACACACCCACATTTTAATCTATGGACTCAAAGACACACCCACATATCTATATATAGACTCAGAGACACACCCACATTTCTATACATATGATCAGAGACACACCCACATATCTATATATAGATTCAAAGACACACCCACATTTCTAAATATACACTCTGAGACACACCCACATTACTATACACAGACAAAAAGACACACCCACATATCCATATATAGGCTTAAAGACACATTCACATTTCTAAATACAGACTCAGAGACACTCCAACATTTTTATCTATATTTTCTATATATAGATATATATATACTCCAAGACACTCCCACATTTCTATATATAGATATATAGACTCAGACACACCCCCACATTTCTATACATAGACTTAAAGACACGCCCACATTTTTATATACAGACTCAAAGACACACCCACATATCTCTATATAGACTCAAAGACACACCCACATTTTTATTTATGGACATTATGTCACATTAATATGTTCGGTATTAAAAGACACGTCCACTCAGCGCTCCTGTTATTTTAAGGAACAGAGTCAAATACCTATATATACCTATACCTACATACCTACATTTCCATATATGGCCTCTAAGACACACCTACCCACTCAGAGTCACGCCTTCTGACGTATTCAGCATTGCATCATAGTTTAATTACAGCCATTAACATATTTTCAAGTTAAACATGGATTCTTCACATTTTTTATTAAAGAGCCAAACTCATTACACACACACACACACACACACACACACACAAACTTAGCCAGCGATTTAATCCCATGTTCTTCACTTTTTAATTCATCCCCAGCCTCATTCTTCTCCACTTGTTGTTGAACCTGTGGAAATAGAGGAACTATTTTTGGACGCCCGCTTTCAGATTTCTGGAATGTAATAGCTCGGGAAAATTACATCGGGTGAAGAAGTTTCATGAGTAGGCGGTGTTCTGCGCGCTGTCGAGAGGAAGGAGGCAGAATTGGAGACCTTTAAAGCTTCATGAGAAGCCTGCTGTCATTTTAAGGTCAACACTGTTACAATCTGCCTGAACACTACAAACACAGATACATCAATGATACACACACACACACACACAAACACACACACACACACACAAACACACACACAAATACACACACATCAGTGGAGCCTCTTTCACAAAGCGTTTTATGATACAATATGATACAACTTTCACAACATTGGAAGGAGAAGACAGAACAAGCAGCCAGAATGACATCATACATTGCTAACAATGTTAGCTGACTAGCTCACCTTTAGCATATAGAATTCTCTGCATGCTGAAAGCTAGCTGAGCTGCAAATATGAGAGTAATGTAGTTCAGTTTATAATAAAAAAAACACCACAGGTATAGCTTAATGCTTTTTATAGTTTGGAATTTGTTTTATTTTATGATAAACTAACTAAATTTAATCCAGGGTAAAAACATGTTTTTTGTTGTTTCATCATTTGTTTTATGCTAACTTATAAACTATACTATTGACCAGACCCATAATACATAAAACATCAACAGATTTAAGGACGAAAGGGGATAAATCAGAAAAAGGACAGAGAAGCAAGGGGTAATGGTCAACACGATGCTACCACCACCATGCTTCACCGATTCAAAGGAAATAAAAATAACAGCACAACCTTTGTGAAAAAAACATACATACATTTCTATAGACTCAAAGACACACCCAAATGACCATATATGGTTTCACCCACACAGACCTGCTTTTATTTTTATATGTAAATAAGGACTTAAAGACACACCCACATTCCCATTTATGGTATCTGAGACAGCTAAACAAACCTGCTTTCATTTCTATGTACGGATTTAAAAACACACCCACAGGGTTCCTGCCCCGATTCGCACTGGTTGCGGTTCCTGTTTTTGACCACTAAAAAGCTATTGACCAAAATAAGGCTGTTTTAGACGCTACACAAAGGGTTAGATATTTAATTGAATCTAGAGAAGAGCATTTGAGACTTGAGATCCCACGAGAGAACACTTGAACTAAATGAAGACACTCTCAGCGTTAGCATCCTCCTACCCACTGAGCATCTCGTGGATTTCCTGAACAGCTGGACACTATTCCCACATTCCCATGTTTTTTTTTTTATTGGATCACTAAAAGCCCACTTGCAGCAGGTACGTGGACCTTCACAAGCAGAAGTCTCGTATAAAGCTCATTACGCATCAGAGGGTCGGGAAAATGAGCCGTTAATTTGATGAGAGTATTAACGAGATAAATGCAGGTTGTTCATTTCAGTCTCACATTTAATTTAGTTTAAATGAAGCGGGATGACTTGGAAAAAAAAAAAAACAATACCCAGAGCGTAAAATCCGAATGAAACGGACAGGATGTACGTCCGCCGTATGCCGGAGGCTCGACTGTGAGACTGAGCGTAGAGAATGTGGTTTAAATCACATCATGCCATTATTTCTGTTTTATCGTGAAGCATTTTGCGGAAAATGGACTGTCAGGGCTTCTGTAGCTAGCAAATGATGAAGGCGTTTATAACGAGGAGCCTCATCATCAGTCAAATTAATGAGCAACAGCTTCAACTGAATGGATCCATCCACTTCTCTTCATCTGTAAAACTAGACTGCGCCAAATTCGCCAAGGGCAAACAGCCCATTATAAGACCTTCAGAAGTGCAAACACTCTCCATAATCGCTTTAACAGCATCTGGCCACTTTATTAGGAACACTGTATTTACTGTATGAAGCAGCAGCAGCACTATGTTTCTTATGTCTTTATAGATTATAGAAAAACGTCAACTTTTCTTTCTCAGTTTAAAGACATGCATTTTAGGCTGATTGACATCACTGAATTATCCGTAGTGTGTGAACGGGTGTATGAGTGTGTGTGTGTTAAGTGTTAAGGTCATAAGGCGAGCCCTGAGTGTGTGTGGCTTTAAAACCAATGTAGGTGTGTTTTAAAATCCGTCCATAAAAATGAAAGCAGGTTTGTTTAGCTGTCTCAGATACTATAAATGGGAATGTGGGTGTGTCTTTAAGTCCATATTTACATATAAAAATAAAAGCAGGTCTGTGTGGGTGAAACCATATATGGTCATGTGGGTGTGTCTTTGAGTCTATAGAAATGTATGTATGTGTCTGTGTGTGATTGTGCCCTGGCATCCTGTCCTGCCTTGTGCCCCGAGTCTATTGGGATTGGATCCAGGTTCCAGTAGATAATGGATAACAGTCCAAGGGAAAGCTGCAACTTTAACTTTAAAGACACCTTCAGGACAGATGAGGTTCGGCTTTGTCTTGTTAACATTTATATATATATATATATATATATAGGGAATAGCTGTTTATAGCTACTCTGAACAGGAGTGAACTTGCTTTCTATAAAGGGGTCAAGTTGTTCTTTATTTAGTGTAGTTTAAAAGTCCCCCTGGTTCCTATATGAGCACGGCAATCACACTCAGAGAAGTTTAATAGAGGTCAGAAAGCAATGACCCAACAGACTGACCTGTATAGCAAAGCATGATGGGAACTGTATTACTGTATGCCGGAGAGATCTTTAATGATGAAGAATTCTGTGGGTTGTGGTCATGGAATTCCTGCAGGACACTCGGACCCTCAACCGGGATGATCCCTAGACTCTGGACTCATGAATATTTTACACTATGCATATAACTCACTTTTTTTGACACTATAATTGCACACATGAGCACATTGTTCTATCAATTTTCCCATCTATAAAGGTTTTTTTTTGTCATTTTATAGAATTCTGTTTCATTTTTGGTATTTTCTTGATTTTATTTCTTATTTCTTATTGATATTTTTTTCTTTAAGAAGCATTTCACCACTACGGCATGTGGCGCTCTGTACGGTCGTGTAAGTGACATAATAATAATATTTCAATTTCTGCATGTCAGGGAAATTCAGAAACTAAAAAACAATGCACAGTTCTTCATTATGACAGGACGCTTGACAGCTCTTCTCCTCCAAAACAACATTGTCCCGACAAAACCTTAAACTATTCCGGCTCAAACTGAGGAATTACTGTATACCGACTGAAAGAAAGCTACAATAAGCCCACAGGGCTGCTGACTATCCGTCTTGATGGATGCCGCCGCGAGCGTCTATTGACGTAAACAAGTCAAATATTATTCTGATATGACTAAAGGAATAAAAGAAAGCTTTTAAAAGAAACACGAAGCTGGTTTCTCTGGAACTTATTCCACACTTCCGTGAAATTCACCTCGTTTTAGTTCATATTTCCTAAATTGCCAGAGAAACAAACAGTGGAAAGTAGTGCGAGAAGAATAGAAATCCAGCATTAAATTGTGAGAACATAATGTGCCTAATGATTTAATGGGTGCATGAGGAACACTGTGTACTGTCTGAGGAAGAGGAAATAAATTAAAAAATGCTCAAGGCAACAAAAGATTTTTTTTAACTTACTGTTTTTAGGACATTGTGTTTTGCTGCTCCGCTTTTTAAAGTTTAATGTGCATTTATTCGGCTGCGTTTTTCTTCTATTTATTCATCTTCGGAGAGAATAAGATCCTCAGTAAATATGTTTACGAAGCGAATATCACGGTGTGTTTAATAGTTTATTAGGGAAGTCGAAAAAGATTAAGAAGCTCAGATTTACTCAGTGCCACGGGGTTTACTGTTCGATTTCAGCCAGTTTAACTAATAATATAGACTCGAATCTTTAAAACGAACAAGAAGAACACAGTAAGTAAAGTAAGGGATCAGTGATTGGTCGTCGGGAACAGTGGTAATCAGGGATGGGTTGTCGGGAACAGTGGTAATCAGGGATGGGTTGTCGGGAACAGTGGTAATCAGGGATGGGTTGTCGGGAACAGTGGTAATCAGGGATGGGTTGTCGGGAACAGTGGTAATCAGGGATGGGTTGTCGGGAACAGTGGTAATCAGGGATTGGTCGTCGGGAACAGTGGTGATAAGTGATTGGTCATTTGGAACAATGGTGATCAGTTTACCATATCTGGGTTCAACAGATATAACTGATTGGTTGTCGAGAACAAGGACTGGTTGTGATGATCAGTGATTGGTTGTTGAAAAAAAATGGTTGTTCAGAATAATGGTGCTCAGTGATTAGTCATTTTTGAACAATGGTGATCAGTTTACCATACTTGGGATCACTGGTGATTCGTGAGTAGTTGCCAAGAACAAGATAATCACTGATTGGTTATTGGGGTCTGTGGTGATCAGTGACTGGTTGTCGGGAACAGTGGTGATCAGTGATTGACTATTGAAAAAGATTGGTTGTTGGGAATAATGTTGTTCAATGTTTAGTTATTTGGAACAATGGTGATCAGTTCATCATGTTTGGAATCAATGGAGATTGGTATCGGTTTGCCAAGAACAATGATAAACACTGATTGGTTATTGGGATCTGTGGTGATCAGTGATTGGTCGTCTGGAACAGTGGTGATCAGCGATTGGTTGTTGAAAAAAAGGTTGTTTAGATTAATGGTGCTCAGTGATTAGTCATTTGGAACAATGGTGATCAGTTCACCTTATTTGGGTTCAACTGTGATTCGTGATTGGTTGTCGAGAACAATAATGATCACTGGTTGGTTGCTGGGATCCGTGGTGATCAGTGATTGGTCATCAGGAACAGTGGTTATCAGTGATTGATTTTTGAGTAAAATGGTGACCAGTTATTGGTTGTTGAAAAAACATTAGGATGTTATTGGTTGTTGGGCATAATGGTGCACAGTGATTAGTCATTTGGAACAATTGTGATCAGTTCACCATATTTGGAATCAATGGTGATTTGTTATTGGTTGCCAAGAACAAAAATGGTCACTGATTGGTCATCTGGAAAAATGGTGATCATTGATTGGTTTTTCAGGAACAATGGTGATCAGTGATTGGTTATTTAATAATTTAATGCATAATCTAACATCAAATAATCATTCCATATTCATAACATTGCCATGAAATAAATACCTTGATGACATTTCCACTAAAAACGATCCAACTCCAGCAGCTACATCACCGTCTCTCACCTCCATATCTCTGACTTTATAAGTAAAGTGATTGAGATGAATACAGAAGGTTTGACATGATGGTCAAAAGTTCCACAATGAAATAAATATCAGCTCAGTGACTTTTTTTTATTTCCTGTTGCTCAGACTAATGTGTAGCATGATTTATATCTAACATCACAGTCCAAAAGATCAGACAGTAGGGGCCAATTAAAAGCTGAAAGCCGTGCTTTAGTGTGAAATCGCATTGTACTCTCTCACATAGTTCACACTCGAAATAACGAGAAATGAGTAACGACAGGTGCTGAGAAGCAGGAAGCAGACGGCTCATTGATTTTATTTCATATAGCAAGTCTAGGGTCAAACACAAGCCGGCAGGGTCATCCAGGTCGAATACGTAATGAAATCCAGAAAACAGAGCAACATCATACCCAGAAAGCACTGAAGGACAACAGCAACTAGAAGCTAGGAGGCTTATTAGCGCTTTTTCACCATCTAATTATTTCCTGTCCATTAGGAAGTGAGTCACACAGTAGTGAGTTTGCTTTCCATTAATGGACTAACAATAGAATCGAACAGTGGTAATGTGTATATATGGGTGTGTATATGGGTGTATATATGGGTGTGTATATAGGGTGTATATAGGGTGTATATGGGTGTATATATGGGTGTGTATATAGGGTGTATATGGGTGTATATATGGGTGTGTATATAGGGTGTATATGGGTGTATATATGGGTGTATATATGGGTGTATATATGGGTGTGTATATATGGGTGTGTATTTGAGTGTGTATATGGGTGTGTATATGGGTGTGTATATGGGTGTGTATATGGGTGTGTATAACTGGGTGTGTATTTGGGTGTGTATATGGATGTGTATATGGGTGTGTATATATGGGTGTGTATTTGGGTGTGTATATGGATGTGTATATGGGTGTATATATGGGTGTGTATATAGGGTGTATATGGGTGTGTATTTGGGTGTTTTTGGGTGTGTATATGGGTGTGTATATATGGGTGTGTATATATGGGTGTGTATTTGGGTGTGTATATGGGTGTGTATATGGGTGTGTATTTGGGTGTGTATATGGGTGTGTATATGGGTGTGTATTTGGGTGTGTATTTGGGTGTGTATATGGGTGTGTATATATGGGTGTGTATTTGGGTGTGTATATGGATGTGTATATGGGTGTGTATATATGGGTGTGTATTTGGGTGTGTATATGGGTGTGTATATATGGGTGTGTATATGGGTGTGTATTTGGGTGTGTATATGGATATGTATTTGGGTGTGTATATGGGTGTGTATTTGGGTGTGTATTTGGGTGTGTATATGGGTGTGTATATGGATATGTATTTGGGTGTGTATATGGGTGTGTATTTGGGTGTGTATATGGGTGTGTATATGGATATGTATTTGGGTGTGTATATGGGTGTGTATTTGGGTGTGTATTTGGGTGTGTATATGGATGTGTATATGGATATGTATTTGGGTGTGTATAACTGGGTGTGTATATGGGTGTGTATATAGGTGTGTATTTGGGTGTGTATATGGGTGTGTATTTGGGTGTGTATATGGGTGTGTATTTGGCTGTGTATATGGATGTGTATATGGGTGTGTATATGAGTGTGTATTTGGGTGTGTATATGGGTGTGTATTTGGGTGTGTATATGGGTGTGTATTTGGGTGTGTATATGGGTATGTATATGGGTGTGTATATGGGTGTGTATTTGGGTGTGTATATGGGTGTGTATATGGGTGTGTATATGGGTGTGTATTTGAGTCATTAAGTTTCCCCTGACAGACTTTTTACAAGTGTGTAATTATAAGACCATTTCAGCACCGAAAGTAGTGAAGTGCTAATGGGATAATCAGCAGGAAGTGTAATGGTGAAGCACTAAGCACTCTGATGAACATAAGCGAGTGTGATTCAGGTCACTGTGAGCGTAATTACACACTGAAGACTCTACATGACGATATTACAGTCTCCACCCAAGCTGGGCTAAATACACTGAAAAAAGAATGTTCAGAAAAACAAAACTATACAGAATGTTGCTGAACCCTGGTGTGTGTGTGTGTGTTTGTGTGTGTGGGAAGGGGGACTCGGGAGACAGGTGACTCTTTCAAAGGTTTGTGTATGTTTTATTTTTAATTTTTCTGCAAGCGCTTTTCAGGGTTTTCTTACACACACATACACACACACACACACACACTCTCTCTCTCTCTCTCTCTCTCTCCCAGAAATATCTAAAAAAAAAACAAAACAAACAACATATAAGAAACCTCACCTATTCACTAAACTGAGACTCATCCCGTGTTACCTGCCAGTTGAACCCGCCTCTCCCACACTGCTACAAATATAAATCATTATTGTAGCTTATATATATATACTTTTCTTTTTATCATCATTATAATCACAATTTATTACATGATTCATAAATTTGTATAAAATTCTAGTTTTTGTGCTTTTATTGGATTCCATCTGAGCTCATGCAAGATTTCCAACATGCAAGCTAGCAAGCTTTTCTTCCAGATTCTGAACATGTGCTGCTGGTGTATAATAGACTTTCAGGAGAAACTCGAAGTGCTTTTCATTAGAACAGCACGGAGAACCGTCGGCACCCTGCCGTGAGACGAGTGTGAACTTCGAGCCCGAGTGCCACCGTGTCCCTGCAGCATATAAAAGAGATGTAATGCTTAATGGGGTGAGGGTGCAGGAGCTTTTACAGGAACCTTCATGACACTGTCTGCCTTCAAGCGTGTATGATGTATCACCTCAGACACTGAGGATGCCCTTATCTGCAGCTGGAGAACATCATGTTCCACTCACACTCATCATCATCATCATCATCATCAGTGTGGTCTCCTGTAGGACGAACCCTGATAGATCCTGAATTAGGTTCTTGCTTTAAATGTTCTCTGCAGTTTTACTTTTTTCTTCAAAGCAGATTTTCTTAGAAGGCACTTTGCATAATTAAGGGTTCTCCAAAATCTTCTACTCTTTGCTGATTAGGAAATCCTCTGTTGTAGGATTTGACATAGAACCTTTAAATGTTCCTTCATGAGGGACAAGTGAAGAACCCACATCACTATAAAGTTTCTCCAAGGGTTGTTGGATAGTTGAGTGTTCTTTACCTTCATAAAGTTTGCTATTTTGTAATACACCCTTCTATAGGGTTCTACAGAGATCTCAGGAGGGGCAGCTGAATATATAGATGGCGATTGCCTCCAAAGCAAAAGTTTAGTGTCCAAAATTAACATAAAAAACTGGAACCTTTTCTGATATTAAGAAAAATATTGTAGGGTTCTACACAGAACTTCCAGCGGAGGGTTCCACTAGAGTGATGATGAAAATTGCAGATGTTCTCCAAGGGTTCTTGGGTTGTTTAGCCAAGCTCTAACAGGGATCTAGGTGGAGCTTTTTTCTGATCAGCATGTCCTCTGTTTTGGGGTTCTACATAGACCCTGTAATGGTTCAGTGACACATGAAGGACCCGTGCATAGACATAATACATACAACACCCTGTTGTAGAGTGAGAACCTTAATAGAGGAACAGCTGAAGAACCTTTTGGTAGGATAATATGGAGAACGTGGTAACCTCTAAAGGTTCCATCGATTAATTAGGATAAAACATTTGCATCCAACAATGGTTTTACTTGGAACCTTTTCTGATATTGAAAAACATTTTGTGGGGTTCTTTGAAGACTCTTTAAAAGTTCCCCCAAACTAGCATCATATTATACACTACACACTGTATTTAGTGGTAGCTTATGCAGATGTTCCTCAAGGGTTCTACCCTCCAGAAGGGTTCTACTTGGAACTCTTTCTGATCTGAAGCACTCTGAAGCACTCCATTCTAATAGACACAGTAAATGTTCTCCAAGAGTTCTTCAGTAAACAGTTTAAAGTGGTTAGCTTCCTAAAAGGGTTCTACTTAATACATTTCATGATCGAGAACACTGAACCTATACAGAGTGTAGCCTGACATACTGTGAGAGATCGCCTCTTCGGGAAGGAAGTTCTCCATGAGTTCATCAGTGAGCTTAGGGTTCTAAAAGAAATGGATTTGAACTCTTCACACTGTTTAATCTTCCCTTGATTGTAAATAAATCCTCTCATGTTAGCATCTATCCAGGTTTCAGTCTACAGCAGATCTCTAGATTGCTAATGCTTTATGCCAGTGGTGCTAATTCATCTATTCATCTTAAAGTTTTTGTCACTTTTCTTCAGTGGAATTTGAGGGACTTCCTTGAAATTCTCAAAGCGATCCTGCATGACGTGTGATGAGAGAGTGCTAGAAAAACTTTTTTTTTCCACGAAGAGACTAAAAGTTCCTAAAAACATCTTTTTCTTTGTGAGTTATTGAAGCAGCTGTGACTGCAGTGCAGGTTTGTGTATAAATCAGAGCACGTTATGGCCAGAGGTCTGATAGAAACAGACAGCTGGAAACGAGAGATATGCAGAAGAAAAAACGAGGCTTTGTGGCATGACGGCTTCAAAACACTTCCTTAATCCATGGGGTGCTGTTTATGGATGTTTATGGTGTTTACTGGCTTTAAATACTCTAAAGACTTTGTGGACTTATAGCTTATTTCTCATTTGATGCAACATTTATGAAAAGTGGAAATAAAATGGCCTCTGAAGGCTGTGAGGTGAGGATGGATATGTTTTATTCTTCTGAGCAAAAGCTTTCCAAGCACAGAACTTTAAGTAACACCTAGAGCACATCCTGTTTGCCGTAGGGATTGACCGCTGAGTTCCGACTGAAACGCCTATTTGTCTTTGCTGTGCTCTGTGGAGGCTCTGAGCTAATGATACATGCAGTAGGTTTGACCTCACACAAATTGGTTTGTTCTTTTATTATTTGTGGAAAAAAAATTTATGACCAACTTTTCCCTTTGTAATGTTCAACCTGCTGTTTCTGTTCAACTGCCTCCATCCTCAGGCCAAGTGCTCCATCATGCCTATGGTGCTTATAAAACTACATAACATCTACACCTACATAAGCCCTTCTACTCAGCTGACATAACAGGCTACAAGCATAAAGCTATCATCTTTTTTATATCTGCCATCATATCAACATCAGGATAATGGTTTACTGTACAGTTGGTGTTTATAAGGCTACATAAGGCCTTGCACATAGCTGACTTTCAAACCTACAGCCAAATAATCAATCATATTTCTGTAGCTTTATATAAAAGCAGGATAACACTTCAGTGAAGAGTTGTGTTCATAAGACTACACAAGACCTACATAGGCTCTTCCACCTAACTGACATACTGGCTACAAGCCTAAAGTCAAATACTCCATCTTGTGTTAATATATGCTATCATATTACCATCAGGATAACAATCTACTGAATAGTTCATGTTTATAAGCCTACACAAGACCTACATAAGCCCATTCACATAGCCGACATAACTGACTACAAGCCTAAAGTCAAATACTCTTTCATGTGTTAATATATGCCATCGTATTAACATTAGAATAACATCTGACTGAAGGGTGACATTTATAAGGCTACACAAGACCTACACTTGCCTAAAGAGGCTACAAACCCAAATCTAAATACTCCACTATGTATGCATTTGTATATGACAACATACATAAAGCAGGGTAACACTGTACTGACCATCATTTATTTTTATCTGTGATCATGGATAACAGTTTACTGTACAGCTGGTGTTTATAAGGCTACACAAGGCCTACATAAGCCCTTTTGCATAGTCAACATAACTGGATTAAAGCCTAAAGCCAAATATTCTGTATTGTATTTGCATCTGCCAGCATATAAGCATCAGGATAACAGTTTATTGAACTGTTGGTGTTTATAAGGCTACACAAGACCTGCATACGCCCTTCCACAAAGCTGACATAACTAGCTAAAAGTCTAAAGCCAAATATTCTGTTATGTAATTGTACTTGCCATTATATCAACATCCGGATAACAGTTTACTGCATGGTTGGTGTTTACAAGGCTACACAAGACTTACATAAGCCCTTCATTACAGCTGAAATAACTGCTTTCAGACCTACAGTCAAATACTCCATCATATATCTGTATCTGTACAAGACAACATACCAAAAACAGGAAAACATTTTACTAAAGGGTTGTGTATATAAAGCTACTCAAGACCTATATAAGTCCTTTCACACAGCTGACATAACTAGGCTACATGACACATACATTAGGTCTTAACGACAATTTATTTTATTGCTTTATTCAATTGTTATAATGTTAATATCATTTGTGTGAAAGCTTATGTAGATGTTGTGTAGCATTATAAGCATCACCCATTAGTAAACTGTTATCATGATACTAATATTTTGGCCTTGTATGCTACATGATGTCATGTAGCATGCTACTAGAATCCGATTCATATCATTTGTGTATAAGGGCTTATGTAGATGTTGTGTAGCATTATAAACACCAGTGTTAATCGCAGCCATTTTAAATGCTGGTCATTTTTATCCATCACTTTATCAGAGCTAAATTCTTTTTGGGCTCCTCTGATAAGGTGAGAGAGCACAAATAGCTTAGCTTGCCTCATGAAATTAGCATTAAGAGCCTGATAGTCTGCATTCTCGGATAAAAAGGTGAGAAATTCGCCTTGAAGATATTCATTTACTGCCTTAATGTTCTGTTGCAAAAAAAAGTGAAGTCATTTTACTTCAAACAAATTGGAAGGTGGATCTCATCAAAAGCCTGAGACGAGCCTCAAGGTATCTCTGGCCTCCGATCTGAGAGAGATGCAACCAGGTGAGAGCAGATACACCACATGATCTCACAGAACAGAACAGCTCAAAGAGAAGCACAGGCTGAGGGATCAGACCTTCCAGATGTTTAGAATGACTAAACTTTAAAGAAGAGCTCGAGCGTCCAGCTGGATGACCTTCACGCGGAAATGACACTGTCCAGTTCTGTGACTAATCCCCTCTTCACCCAGGCAACTAGCTAACTAGCTAACTGCTTCATTCATGTTCAGTCAGAGGAGTTTCACTGACATAAGAAACTTTCCTTCTTTATTTATTCTTTCTAAGGTAAAGAGGGTAAGTAGAGAGAGATATAGAGTGAGAGGTAGAGAGGGTGGTAAAGAGGGCAGGTAGAGAGGGAGGTAGAGAGGGTAGGTAGAGAGGGAGGTACAGAGGGTAGTAGAGAGGGTAGGTAGAGAGGGAGGTAGAGAAGGAGGTAGAGTGGGGGGTAGAGAGGGTAGGTAGAGAGGGAGGTAGAGGAGGAGGTAGAGAGGGTAGTTAGAGAGGGAGGTAGAGAGGGTAGTAGTGAGGGTAGGTAGAGAGGGAGGTAGAGGAGGAGGTAGAGAGGGAGCTAGAGAGGGAGGTAGAGAGGGTAGTAGAGAGGGTAGGTAGAGAGGGAGGTAGAGAAGGAGGTAGAGAGAGGGGTAGAGAGAGTGGTAGAGAGGGTAGGTAGAGAGGGAGGTAGAGAAGGAGGTAGAGAGGGTAGGTAGAGAGGGAGGTAGAGAGGGTAGTAGTGAGGGTAGTTAGAGAGGGAGGTAGAGAGGGTAGGTAGAGAGGGAGGTAGAGAAGGAGGTAGAGAGAGGGGTAGAGAGGGTAGGTAGAGAGGGAGGTAGAGAAGGAGGTAGAGAGAGGGGTAGAGAGGGTAGGTAGAGAGGGAGGTAGAGAAGGAGGTAGAGAGGGTAGGTAGAGAGGGTAGTAGTGAGGGTAGGTAGAGAGGGAGGTAGAGAGGGTAGTAGTGAGGGTAGGTAGAGAGGGAGGTAGAGAGGGTAGTAGTGAGGGTAGGTAGAGAGGGAGGTAGAGGAGGAGGTAGAGAGGGTAGCTAGAGAGGGTAGTAGAGAGGGTAGGTAGAGGAGGAGGTAGAGAGGGAAGCTAGAGAGGGTAGTAGAGAGGGTAGGTAGAGGAGGAGGTAGAGAGGGTAGCTAGAGAGGGAGGTAGAGAGGGTAGTAGTGAGGGTAGTAGAGAGGGAGGTAGAGGAGGAGGTAGAGAGGGTAGTAGTGAGGGTAGGTAGAGAGGGAGGTAGAGGAGGAGGTAGAGAGGGTAGCTAGAGAGGGTAGTAGAGAGGGTAGGTAGAGGAGGAGGTAGAGAGGGTAGCTAGAGAGGGTAGTAGTGAGGGTAGTAGAGGAGGAGGTAGAGAGGGTAGTAGTGAGGGTAGGTAGAGGAGGAGGTAGAGAGGGTAGCTAGAGAGGGTAGTAGAGAGGGTAGGTAGAGGAGGAGGTAGAGAGGGTAGCTAGAGAGGGAGGTAGAGAGGGTAGTAGAGAGGGTAGGTAGAGAAGGAGGTAGAGAGGGTGGTAGAGAGGGTAGTAGAGAGGGTAGGTAGAGAGGGAGGTAGAGAGGGAGGTAGAGAAGGAGGTAGAGAGGGTGGTAGAGAGGGTAGTAGAGAGGGTAGGTAGAGAGGGAGGTAGAGAAGGAGGTAGAGAGGGTGGTAGAGAGGGTAGTAGAGAGGGTAGGTAGAGAGGGAGGTAGAGAAGGAGGTAGAGAGGGTGGTAGAGAGGGTAGGTAGAGAGGGAGGTAGAGAAGGAGGTAGAGAGGGTGGTAGAGAGGGTAGTAGAGAGGGTAGGTAGAGAG